>NC_064811.1:89938096-90046411 GCF_023721935.1 Panthera uncia | reverse complement strand
AAGAAAGAAAGAAAGAAAGAAAGAAAGAAAGAAAGAAAGAAAGAAAGAAAGAACCATTCATTCACTCTAAATAAGAAATGATCTCAAGTGGATTTTCATGAAGGCAAATTTGTAGCTGGTAAAACCAGATCCTGAATTTACATGAGCCAACTTACTAGTCCATTTACTTTTAATGGGAGACAATTACTTGCTGTCTCCTGAACACAAGCAAAGAATTCCCACCTTCCAACTTCTAAACTGAATGTCGAATATTCGGACAACCCAACTTGCCCAAAAATGTAAATTCGCTTAAATAATTATTTTATCATTTCTTTATATGCCCTCAACAACTTTGAAAATCTTAGAGAAGGGACAGCTGGCTGGCTAGTCAGAGGAGTGTCTGACTCTTGACCTCAAGGTCATGAGTTCGAGCCCCACATTGGGTATAGAGATTACTTAAAAATAAAATCTTTTAAAAAAATCTTAGAGAAATTGGTTCCAAATATAAGAAAAAAATATGCAAGAATTTAAATAATCGTTTTCAGGGTGCCTGGGTGGCTCAGTGGGTTAAGCATTGGACTCTTGATTTCAGCTCAGTTCATGATCTCATTGTTCAGGGATTCAAGCCCTGCATCAGGCTCTGTGCTGACAGCGCTAAGCCTGCTTGGGATTCTCCTTCACACTCTCTTTCTGCCCCTCCCCTGTTCATACTCTCTTTCTCTCAAAATAAATAAACTTAAAAAAATTAAAATAATCATTTTCAAGTGGCTTGTTTTCGCTACTGTTATAAAAATAAAATTATGACTGGTAAGAAATCTAACAAGCAGAAAGACAAGCACTGGAACTGTAGTTCCACAAGGGCACTAACTCAAAACAGGTTGAAATGTTTTCATATTTTTAATAAACATTTCTCCTGATTACAAAAATATGTTATAAATGTTGAAATTATTTTGACTGCATTTTTAAATGTAAAACTATCAAGTTTTTCAATGTGACATTTTTCTGTGTACAAAAAAAAAATTCAAGGGGCGTCTGGGTGCCTCAGTCGGTTAAGCGTCCGACTTCGGCTCAGGTCGTGATCTCGCGGTCCGTGAGTTCAAGCCCCACGTCGGGCTCTGTGCTGACAGCTCAGAACCTGGAGCCTGCTTCTGATTCTGTGTCTCCCTCTCTCTCTGACCCTCCCCCCATTCATGCTCTCTGTCTCAAAAATAAATAAAATTTTTTTAAAAAAATTCAATTATTGTAGATGAAACTAAGCCATAGTTAGAAAATACTATCACCACCAATAAAAATAATCTTGAAAACAATAAAAATATTAATAGCAGCTAAGACTCATGGAGTGCTAATTATGTGCCAGGCTCTGTTTTATGCACTTCATATGTATTAATTTAGTGGTCCTGAACTCAAGCTGCCCATTATGGCCATTAGAATTGCCAAGGGAGAATAACAAAGAAAACGATGGCTGGATTTCACCTGCAAAAGAGACTGACCCAGATGGACTAGAATAATAACCTGGACATTGGTGAATGTAATGTGCGGCCAGCATTGAAAACAAATACATTAACACAATCCCGAGAACAATCCTGGAAGGAGAGAGTAATTATCTCTGTTTTGCAGCACGGAAAATGAGACACATGATACACAAGCAACAGGATTTGAACCCCATTCTATCTCCAAAACTTGAGTTTTTTACCACTAAGCTCTACTACCCCTCAAAAACCACAAACCACTTAGTACTTGAGGGAGTGGTTTCATTCACATGGTATGCATAAAAGATCATTTCTATAATTTCTTTGCTGTTAGATTAAAAAAAAACTTTGGGGCTGTCTGAGTGGCTCAGTCAGTTAAGTGTCCAACTTTCGATTTTAGCTCAAGTCAGTATCTCATGTTTTGCGGGTTCGAGCCCAGTGCTGTCAGCACGGGAGCCTGTTTGGGATTCACTCTCTTCCCCGCCCCACTCTTGCTCCTACACTCTCCCACTCACTCTCTCTCTCTCTCTCTCTCTCTCTCTCTCTCTCTCTCCTCTCTCTCTCTCTCTCTCAAAATAAATAAATAAACTTTAAAAAAAAAACTTTTGCATAACCTTGGCTATAAAAACAAACAAGGCTGTGATCCTGGAATTACTCTGCTTTGCACATGACTGGAAAGCTGAGCAAGCCTTAGCCAGTGCTGAAATCGGGATTTCACTGTTTACCAAGCGTGATCTCCCCGGTTGGCTAACTTGGTGTCCCAGAATCCCTCCTGCAGTCAGCTGTCTCAGGGTTGGCCTGTACTTCTTCCTCACCCTTTATTTACCAAGAAAGTTCAAATAAATAATACAGGTACACACAGCAAACAGGAAAAGTTTCTTTTTTCAGCTGATATTTCCCCTCCAGGGCAAATAGGCTTGAAAGTTCAGAAGCCATTTGCCAGCAGTTTTCCTCATTGCACTCTTCACCTATTCTAGCTCAAATAGAGGGTAATAAAATACTCATTTAGTTTAAAAAAAAAAAAGGCAGGAGGGGTAGTGGGGAACGAGAAGAAAACCCAATGCTGTGTTACCAAGAGGTTTATCTGGCTACCAGTCACATGAGTGACAACCTTGCATAAAGTAACCTGAATCTTGTCAGACCACAAAGCATTCTTCCTGCTGGCCAGAGGTGGCCTGTCTCAATGCCAAAGGCAAGAAATAAGGTGAGTAGAATTTAGTTGGGAGAAAAAAAATAGATGATAGCACTCTATCTATTTACAGAGGAGAAATACTACCCTCTGAAATGCCGGGGGGGCACAGGGTGTGACCCAGGCAGTTATCAGCTAACATGAGATGTGGAGTGTAAGGTAGGGGGGTTACACCAGTGACTTGGCAAGGAACGAGGGAGCAGAGGCAGAGTCACAAAGTGGCATCCAGACCTTCCACACCCTGTGGGGTCTGTGCCACTGTTCAAATAAGGCATCTCATGGTATGATTCGATCAAGGTGTTTTAGACAAGAGGACATGTACTGAGCACAATCCACAGCCCTCTGTGCTAGGTGCATGTCAGTGTCATCTCACGTGACCCTCACAACAATCCTGAAAGGGGGGTATTATTATTTCCCAGCAACATTCCAGTAGTAAATAGGTAGAATGGATTTGAAATGAGGTACCTTCGCTTTCAAAACCTTCCACTCTGTGGCACACTATCTCTACCCTGGGCTTCAGGTTTATTTGGTGCAACCAGTCTTAGTGAAGGCACTTCTGAGCCACCAGCAGGGAGGAGCACAAGGCAGAAGCTCCTTTGCTGGCGGGAATCGGGTTGTTCCCTAAGACTCTAAAGCTATGTGTAACAGTTCATTTCTGCAATTTTTTTGCTTTCTCGGATTCTGCTTCTTGACTGGCTCCTACCATCTCCCCTCACATCCTAGGCAGATGGCAATGCCCGCCCCTGGTCACGTGCCAACTACTCTCAGAAAATTCTCCCACCCCAGAGAGGCTCCAGTCCACTTGACATAATTGTCCCAAAGCTTTTATTTCTGCTCCAACAGCTGAGTAATCAGTTCATGGGGTCATTTGGCCTTTTGTCGCCCCCTTTTTGTAGCTATTCTCTGGGACTATATGATTAGCAGGTCAGGGAGAGACTTCTCATTCATTCAGGAAGAATGTATAGAGTATATACTATCAAGGGGGAAATGTTCTAGGTGCTGGAGACATAGAGATCACTAGAATTGAGTCCTTCCTTCCAGTGCCCTAGGGCTCTGCTCACTTGTTACAATGAGTACTGCCTGGAGACAGAGTCCCGAATTCTGGGCAAGAGTACCTGATTTCCTCATCTGTAACTTCCTTCATGGGAGAGCCAGGGCAGGAGCCCAAAGTCGGCAGTTTGACTCAGAATTGTTCTCTTTATTCCAATTATTTGGTGCTGTCTTCCAGAGGCTTCTGGTCTGAGAACTGTACTGTATTTCCTTCACCCTACCTCTTTTTGGGAGCCAGACCCCTTTACAAAAGGTCAAGATGACAGGATAGGTATGTTAGGGCAGTCAGTGCCCTCTGATGAATGGAAACGGCTGCTCTGTTCGAGCAGCAGGTTGGAGACATACCCAAGGAATAAATAAAATGAATCGACAGTAAGAGAGGGTGAGAGAGAAAGAGGAAGATGGGGAGAGAGGGAGAGAGGAAGAAGTGGAGGAGGCATAGGGGAGAAGGAAAGAAGAGAAAGGGGGAAGAAGAAGAGGAAGGAGGGGGAGAGAGAGATTTTTCAGGCAAAGTCCTTAGGCAGGATTGTTATTTGCATTCAGTAAAAGTCCTATTTCTCCTTGATTAAAAACCCACTTAATATTAGAGGGGGTGTGGCATATTTATTTACTGTTATTTCTTAGCAGTGCTCAAAGTTACAATGCACCTGTTACTCAGAGATCCAGAAAGGGCAGGAGAGGGGAGGGAGGGGAGGAGATTTAACGTGAAACTTGGCTTAACTTTCACAATTTCAGAATTACATTTGTTCCCTATTCCCTTCCCATTTTTCACTGTTTGTTTTTTTTGTTTCGTTTTGTTTTTTAGCAAATTCTGAGTTCTTACACAAAGTTATCAGAAAGGATTTTTTTTTCCTTTATGGCTTACATAGAAACAGTTTCAAAAAAAAAAAACTCCATCTGTTTCCTCAGCTTCCAATATAAAGCTAACCAACTGAGTATTACTCTTCATGTCAGAATAAAGACAGAGGTTTACATGAAATGCTCAGCTAGTTATAAATGAGAACATATTCCCTCACACACGTAAGAACAGTTCGGGAGCCGTGAATTTTTATAGTTGGTAGCAGATTACCTCTAACAACCAGGAAGGAAATATACATGCATTAGAAAACAAAAATTAAGCCAATATATACACCCAAAGACGAATCATAAAAACATATCCAAGTATACAAAACAGAATGAACAGGTATTTGAAGGCAGTTTCTGGGAAGATATGAATGCCTTTTCATGAGATTACTTACCCACACAAGTAGAATTCCCCTTTCCTGAGGAAGAGCCTTCAGAACAGTCCCAGCCTTGCAGTACTGAGAGACTAACAAAACTAAATTTAAAAACTACTGGCAACAGAATGATAAGGAAGAGCAGCATAATCTTGATGGGCTTGAACTTTCAATAGAAAATAACTTGACTTTGTTCGAGCATAGCCCGGGCAAAGTCAGTCCGTCTGACCCCAAGTGTGTCCCCCTGGCTTGGCCTGCAGCCCTGGGGCATCTTTTAATCCGCTGTTTTGCTGTAGTCCTCCAGTTCTGTCTCCTTCAACTCAAGACAGCCTGAAAGGGACACTCCGGGAAAGATTTCTTTCTCTATGTTTTTGGGAAGTCCAAGTCCCTAAGAAATGCCTGACAACTTTATGACAAATTTCGCAGTTGAACAGCCACACTCTGGAAGCCTGCAGCTGACTTCGCTATGATAGGCAGAGCAGTGTAGGCAACGGCTAGAGAGAGAGAAAAGGAAAGAAGTGATGGAAAGTTCCAACAACGACCCTTGATGAGGCTGAAGGGAGAAATACAGAGACAGGATTGCTCCCCAAACAGTTTCTCTTTATGAAAAGTAGAATGACTCCCTTTCCTTTTTAAAGCCCTTTTGGCTCCACCTCCTCTCTCCCTTAGTGACACTTGAGTGAGCCTCTGTTTGCAAATGTGAATGTGGGCAATTCCACGCTACAGGAAAGCAGGGACGGCTGCCAGAGAGGAGATAACTGGCTACTCACCATAAATATTCCCGGCAGAACTAGGGAGAGAGCAGTTAGGGGGCTGTGGAGTTGCTTCCGGTGTCTTGGAGGTACCTGTAGAATAGTGCCTAGGCTTTAATGTCTTGAAGGATGGAAACAAAGTTAATTTTTTTTTGTAATGTTTATTTTTCAGAGAGAGAGAGAGAGAGAGAGAGAGCAGGGGAGGGGCAGAGAGAGAGGAAGACACAGAATCTGAAGCAGGTTCCAAGCTCCGAGCCCAACACAGGGCTTGAACATGTGGACTGTGAGCTCATTACCTGAGCCAAAGTCGGCGCTCAACCGACTGAGCCTAATGGAAACAAAGTTAAACCATGCTGCCGTGGTGAACAGCAGTGCCAATAATTCAGATTTAGGAGTAATTGATCATTCACAGGAGCAATATTAGAGCACAATGTCAACACCAGTGCACATTCCTGGAACTTAATCGTTTTTTCTCTCCTGTATATTTTATAGCGGAATTTGAAAGATTATTCTTTCCAAATCAAAGGGAAATCCCTGAAGCCAAATGAAGAGATACAGTATGCACAGACACCTTTTCTTTCAGCATGAGCATAATAAAACATCATGAGGGGCCAGGAGTGCAGGGAAAGGAGTGGGTTGTTATTATAGAGCCGTGTTGGAAAAAATAAGCTAATAGTGCAAAATCTGGGAAGCACTGGAAATCCAGCAGAGCTGAATTCTGTCCCTTCGCAGACAATTTAGGCTATCTTTTCACATATCAGGGATAGAAAATAAAAGCCTGAAGCATCCACTGGCTATCTCCTCAAACCACTTTGCACTTGGAGAAACAGCAGTTATTTCGTCGGGAAGACACCCAGAGCCCAGAAATATCCAGCAAGGGCAAACCATTTACACCAGAATTGATGGACAATGGAAATTTCTGCCAGTTTACTTCATCCTGGAAAACAAGCTTTCATGTAAGTTGCCCAGAGGTAGTGTTCCAAGTGCTAGTCGAAATGTAGATAAAGTGATAGTCACAAAAATAACAGTCACACTAGTGAACACCCATTCTGGAAGAGAACGGGAAGAACTCCAAGCCTTTTACTCATATTTAATTATGTCTTCATCATTCCTCAAATACTGGGTCACTTTCTGAAACAGCTAAAGTCAGGATTTCTCTGATTTTAGCCGGCCTCTGCCAGACAGCTCTGATTTCTTACAGGAGAAACAGACCCTGGCGGGCAGCAGAAGTCATGTGGGGGGATGTACGGAATATTCCATTGCTTTCTGAACTCACTTGGACTCAAGAGTCGGCATGAGTGTCCTCCAAATAACCTGCACTAAGTTACCAACCTTGTTAAGCTTCCCCTTCAGCAAAATGCACTGTCAGTGTTACAGGTGACAACAATTAGAAGGACAGTCAAGTATCAAGCTGGATTAGTCGAGAGGAGTGAGGAGGGTGATATGAACACAAATAGGAAGTAATCCACAACTATATTTATTCTATTTGGATATGAATATCTCTCATATTATTCTAGGTTGTAAAAAGGCTCACTTTCCCAATCACATGCCACCTGGGCTGATGTTATCATTAATGTTGAGCATAAGCCCCTTAGGAGATGACAGCGTCAGCATGGCTATGGTGGACGCCAAGACTGGTGACTGATGTGAAAGATCAATCTCAGCTAATCCACAGACAATCCAGGATTTCCCAGATAGCAAAATCTTAAGACAGCTACCCACCCAGAAAGGACTTGCAGGGATATTTTATTGCTCCATAGTCTTACTCCTAGATAAAACTGAACCTCTCCTGGGCAAATGAATGTCCTCCTTATTTTAAAGTTGCCCAGAAATCAGTTTTATGAGAGAAATACCCACTTAGTTTCTGGGATTGAGTTAAATTAACTAATTCATTGATTAGTTAAACATCTATATCTGATAGGGCACTGTGTGGAGTACATGAAATAGAAGTCATGGTCCCCTAAGTTCAAGAGCTTGCTTAGGTGGATTAACAACAACAAAATATAGTTTATGAGTATGAGCTAATGAATGGCCAGTCACCAATTATTCTGGGGGTGTCAGGAAGGAAGGGGCAACAGCAACGAACTGTGGACTGGAGCATGCAGTGAAGCTTTGTGTGATACACAGGAAATCTCAGATAAGCATGGGGAGGAAGAAGCATGCTGACAAGAGAATGTGGAACAGGAGTGGACAAAGTGGACAAAGAAAAGAAATGCTTTTTTATTAGATCCTGTTGGGACACAGCTCGATGGGACCTGCTGGCAGGTCAGTAAGAGAATTAGGCATTAATGGCAAGGAGACAGCTCTGAACGTTTTTAAGCATACCTGGACATCAGTAGGAAACGGTGGGGGGTGGGGGGGGACTACTGGGAGACATGGTTATATGTGTTGGTCACCCTTCTTACTTTCCAGATAAAACTTTCCTACTGAAGCACAAAGCATCTAATTCTCCCGGGCTACCTATTTGCTATATGCACAGCTGCTATTAATTATCACCACCACCACATCATCTATAGATTGCTCCCAATGAGCCAGGCATACAGGAAGTAGATGCTTTATTCACATCACCTCCAATCTTCCACATCACCTTGCCAGGTGGATATTATTGGTCCATTTCACAAACGAGGACACTGGAGATCAGAAGGCTGAGAGATTTTCCCAGTATCACACACAATTCAGAGTATATGAACTCTAAAGTCATTATTGTCTCCTTGTGAGCAGTGGTTTTGATCAGAATAAACAGGCTGGGGCATCATTAAAAGAAAGAGCAAAACTTAACACGTGTGTATATGACTGCAGGAACCATTTTGCATTTTGCTAAGAGTAACTATTAGCACTTAACATCCACCTGCAGAAACAAACTATTTCATGGACTACCTCTATCAATGACTATAAGGTGAATCAGTGTAGTTCCTACAAGTTTGAAAACATTTTTTTTGCTTTTCAAAGAAAAAGCTGTTGGCATGTGTCTGGCATTCTTGGGATTCATATGTGGCAGAAACTGAAATGGTTTCAAGGGGAAGAAATTGGGAGAGACACAGTCACAAGAGTTAGCCACAAAAGGCAAATTATAATTTATCAAGATATAAATAAGAGATGTCAAAGTTTTATTGAAAAAGAAGGGCAATTGTGCTCCTTAGTATTTACCCCAATGAGCTGAAAACTTACGTCCACAAAGAGAACCTACAAATATTTATAGCAAGCTTTATTCATAATTGCCTACGGTTCAAAGCAACCAAGATGTCCTTCAAGAGAAGAATGAATAAATAAACTGTGGTATAGCCATACAATAGAATATTATTCAGGAATAAAATGAAACATCAAGCCACTAAAAACATGAGAAATCATAAATGTGTATTGCTAAGTGAAAGGAGTCAATCTGAAAAGCTACATACTACATGAATTCAACTTTATAACATCCTAGAAATGGCAAAACTATGGAAACAGTAAAAAGATCAGTGGTGGTCAGGGGTTGGGGTGGAGAGAGATGAACAGGGGGAGCACAAAAGATTTTTAGGGCAGTAAAACTATTCTGTATGATACAATAATGGTGGATACATGCTATTACATAATCATATATTTGTCCAAACCCCTATAATGTACAAGAGTGAACTCTAAACTATGGATTTCAGTTAATAATAATAATAATGTATCAATATTGGCTCATCAATTATAACAAATGTAGAACACCAATGCAAGGTATTAATAATAGGGAAACCGAGGGCGGGGTGGGGAGGAATACAGCAATTCTCTGTACTTTCTGCACAATTTTTCTGTGACCCTAAAACTGCTTTTATGAAAAACAGTCTATTTTTTTTAAGAAAAAGAAGGGAGTCACTATCCACTCTCCAGGGAAGCAATGCTATACTTAACGCACACATCAGTTAATGCCATACTTCTACCAAATGAAATCAGATTTTAAAAAGCACTTGGTAAACAAGAGTAAAAGAGGAATCCTGCCCACTCTCCACTTTTCAGTTAAGTCCACCCCAGTCACCTAGAAAGGTTCCTCTGACCGAGAGGAAGAAACAAGACTCCAGAAACTGAACAAATAAAAAAGAAGAGCAGAGCAATCTATAATCTATAATTTATAATTCTATGAGGCAGCAACAAAATTTAAATCTAAAAGAACAGCTCATTTTAGACTGCATTGCATTTATTTACATAATCTCAGCATGCCTGTTTGTTTGCAACCTGAGGAGTTTCTTGGGTGAAATTTGAAACTGGCCCTTGTACACGCATCCTGGGCTAGGAGAGACAGAAGAAAGAGGCAGGCCACTCCAGATTGACAGGTGGCAGTTTTTTTGTTACTGTTGTTGTTACTCCTGAAATTCAGAATCTTACTTAGAATCTATTTAAAGTAGGGGGGAAAACCATGTCAAGAAAGACCAGGTGGAAAACAGATTTCCAATAAAATGGAATTTGGGGGCAACAAAGGTCTAAAACGCCACAAAAGAGAAATGGCACCACAATTTTACTTGAACGATGGCTAATTACTTGCATTTTTGGCATTGTTAATCACTGAATCTGGGTTTTCCTCTGAATTCCACATAGAACATGCACTGCACAATTTTATCGTAAAATACCTGCTTTTTACACACATTTTAGGATAAGCTAGGGAGGCGGCAGTTTTAATAAGCAAGGAAACTTACTTACATAGGAGGCTTAACACAGGAGGCTGCAAGACGAGTGCACCTCTGCACTCACTCGCCAAAATGTTAAGAGTTTATACAGAAGCCTTACCTGGGTTCGTATTGTACAGATAGTCTCAACAACACTTTGCTCTTTCAAGGTTGCATCTTTGAAATGGCTCCGGCTACGGGAACCATGAGCGGAACGTATATTCCAAGTCCAGGACAGGAGGTGAGGAGCCTCTAACTGCGTGGTTCCGCTCGCGGGTCAACTGGCGGTCAGATCCTCTTGACGATCTTCTCCAGCAATACCTCCGTCGTCATTCTCTCAGGTATTTTTAACTTCTAAAAATGGTAAGGTTTAGGGAAAGAACCTCTGGCTTTTTATGTTAAGTCATCCAGGGTACAATCTTTCCCCTGACCTTGAGTTCCGACGAATCTGTAAGACACATAGACCACGAGATCATGACCTGAGCCGAAGTCGGATGCCTAACGGACTGAGCCACTCAGGCACCCCCAATTTTATTTTCTATTTGTCTGTTGCTCCTTTATGGAAATAAAATTGAGTTTTATATATGGACCTAATATCCTGCAGCCTTACTAAATATTTCATTATATAAGGAGTTTTTTTCAATGAATCCAAAGTCTAATGTGTTTCTCCCACAATACCAGATGAATTTTAAAATAAGACACATAGTCATGTTTTTTTCTCAAATATC
This sequence comes from Panthera uncia, assembly GCF_023721935.1. Lineage (NCBI taxonomy): Eukaryota > Metazoa > Chordata > Mammalia > Carnivora > Felidae > Panthera > Panthera uncia. The sequence goes on along the minus strand of NC_064811.1, from coordinate 90,035,405 downwards.
AGCTACCAAATATCAGTCATCAGTCAGGAGCCACATCAAGAAAAAGACTGGAAAAGAAAACCTCTAACTGGCCCTATGAAAAGTAGACATTAATTACATTTTATGGAGGGTAAATCTGAAGTTGGAGAAGCTAAGGATCTGGCCCAAAGTCTCAGAGCTGTTGAGTGATGGAAATGGTATCGAGTGATGGAGATAGACATACACTCCAAGTCTGTCTGACTCTAGAACTTGTGCCTAAACCACTAGTCTCTAGGACTTCTTTTATTTTGCTAATAATGCCAAGATGGGCACCCATCCCCCATGCCAGCTCCTGCGACCAGGGCACCAACAGGAAAATATGAGTTACCCTATCCATCCTCCTATTCTCTTTTGCCAACTTCTTGGTGTCTCCCCTATGTTGAGAATTCCACCTGATAAGGTCCCTCTGGCTGCTGGTTGTGTTGTTTGAGAAATGAAGTAGTCTTTTTCAGTGATCCATAAAGATGTGCCCGGAGATAATAAGAAAAAGACGCAGCCATTACATTAAATAAATAGATGTCCTGACCATCAAGGAAGTTTAATTCAGTACTCAAGACAGGGAAGTCAAATGTGAATGTAAGAAAACAACCTGAAGAATGAATGCAAGTGTTTGTGGCATAACCAATAAATGGTGTTATTCCAAACTCTACACAAAGACTTTAAATATATTGGAGAAAGAAGAGAGGAAGGGATTTAGCCACTTTTGCTGAGACCAAGACATCTTGGAACAATTGTTTAAACACTTGAATCTCAGATCCTGTGATAGCTCACCTGAATTAAATCTATGCCATGGAAAGGATTCATTCTCTCATAGGTCACCTGTGGCTCCAGTTTCCCTGGATGCATTCATGTATTCATTTTAGCCCTTTCATTAAATATATCTGCTAAACCAAGAATAACAAAAGTATACAACTGTGGCATTGTACAGATAAAATTTGTGGGTGGTATTTTTAAACTATGCATCAGAATCTGACTGCCTTATTTATTGAAAGGAAAATTACATTGCTTCCAGGGAGTTTGGGAACTAACTATCATCTTCATTCTTAATCCTCTCAAATGAAGGAAATTACAAAATAAAATTGAGCTCACTATGCATATAAACAAGTAAAATGATGGCCTCAGTCCTCCGAAGTGTGCTGAGGCAAAAAGAAGCATTGAGATTATCTTATCTGGGCCTTAGGCTATAGCTTGTCCAAAATATAACTTCCAGAAGGGATCCACTTTATAATTATGACCAAAATGAACAGAACTGAGATTTGTGATTGCCTGGCCCACTCACAATATAGCAGACTTTGGCATGATTCCTGGCTTATATTCCTATTCTATATATTAGGAAATAATATTTTTTATTTCTCACCAGTTAGATAAGTGGTCAGTTTAATATAACACATATGTTGATCTTGTATCAAAATAAGTCTGACCTTTAAAAGCCAACTTGCATTTGGTACAACTCTTTTAGCAAGCAATTTGGCAACACATTTCAGAGCCATAAAAATATTCATAGGCGGTGACTATGTAATCTCACACTTGGCAATTTCTCCCTAAAGGAATAATCTCTCCACAAAAAAAAAGAAGTTATAATCATACAAAAAGGTATTGTAATGTTACTAATGGTAGCAAAAATTAGAAAGAGTGTTCATTTACAATAACAGAAATAGTTAAGAAATTATGAGATTATGATATACTCATTAAAAGGGAAATGTTTGTTGCAGTATTAATAGAAAAAATACAAATGCTTATCTGTCCTACAATTATAGTACTTACTATTTTTGTAAAACAGATAAAAGACACAGAAAAACTGATAGTGATTTATTTGAATAAGCAGTAAGTTTATGGGTGTTCCTTCCTTTTTAAGTTAAGATTTGGTTGTGTAAATTGTAATTTTATGTATTTATTTTTTGCCCATAATCCAAACTTCATTGAAAAACTGACACCAAAATAGGAGGTCACTGTTGTATACTTTAAAAAATTAAACATAATTTAATTATCTTGGTAGAGTGACTTGAATTACTGAACTGATAAGGCGTTCTGCAATATAACACAAATTCAAGAGGTTATGTGGATCATTAGTGTTGCTTTCTTCTAGATGAGCACACTTCTGTGAGTCTGGCCTTCCCTCCTGTTGGCTGGTCCAACACTGTTGAATAGCCTACACAAAGAACCATCTGAGCATGGCTGAAAACTGTGATAATCTTGTAATAACCTAGACATTTTACATCCATAAAATAGGAGTTTGGGCTTTGAACTAACCGTTTCTTTTTATGTTTTTTCTTTTCTTCTTCCAAGGACAGTGTAGTAAATCTCTACCCAAAGCCATGTTGATCCTTTTGCATTCCCAGCCAGTCCCAATCTTTACGGCTAAAGTTGTAATTTTAAAACAAACTTAGTAAGGTGCACCTGGGTGGCTCAGTCGGTTAAGTGTCCATCTTTGGCTCAGGTCATGATCTTGTGGTTCATGAGTTCGAGCCCTGCGGCAGGCTCTTTGCTGACAGCTCAGAACCTGGAGCCTGCTTCAGATTCTCTCTCTCTCTCTCTCTCTCTCTCTCTCTCTCTCTCTCTCTCTCTTTCTCTCTCTCTCTGTCTCTCTCTCTCTCTCTCTCTCTCTCTCTCTCTGCCCCTCTCCCCCTTAAAAATAAATATTTTTAAAAAATTAAAATAATGGAATTCCCTTAGAATGTTTCTCTGCTTCCAACAGAGCCACATTTAAACTACTCAAAATTCCACCTGGAATTCAAGACCTCACAGGTAAGGATTCTTCATTGTAGCCTCAATAGTTCATGTCAAGAACATTCAGGAGTCCAAAACATACATTCTATTTATTTAATTTTTTTTAATTTTTTTTATTAATGTTTATTTATTTTTGAGACAGAGAGAGACAGGGCATGAATGGGGGAGGGTCAGAGAGAGAAGGAGACACAGAATCCAAAACAGGCTCCAGGCTCTGAGCTGTCAGCATGGAGCCCGATGCGGGCTCGAACTCACAGACTGTGAGATCATGACCTGAGCCGAAGTCGGACACTCAACCGACTGAGCCACCCAGGCACCCCCATACATTCTATTTAAAACCTGAGACATAAGATGGAATGATTCTCCAAAGGATGCTTGGTTTAAAATTTCAAATCTCTATCTTCCCCATTATTAGCAAATTAATTTGTATCCAACATATTACATATTTCCAACATAGGAGGAGAAACATAAAGAAGCCTTGACAGGACAGTTTTTCCCTGACAATTACTGAGAAAGGACATGGTTACTTGACATAATTATTGAAATTAGGCATGTGTGGGTGGAAACATACACTTAATACTGTTTTATATGATAATTTCATATTTCCACCTGAAGTAGTTTTTTAGTCTATTTTTTATGTATAGGTATAGGTTTACTAAAGCATTTCCTTTAAAATTTCTCTTGAGAATATTTGGAGTTGGCCCACCACTGTGTCTCTTCAAGATGAGACTTTCCATCACTTCCTATCAAGCTTGTCTTAATACTGTTAAATATTTTACTTTTCCTCAGATAAGTGTTAACCTAGTAATGTAATATGATTATGGAGCTTTAAAACAAATTTCCATGTGGAATGTTTCATGTATAGGAAATATTAGTTATATAATAATCTTTTTTAATGTTTATTTTGACAGTGTACATACATGAGTGGGGGAGGGGCAGAGGGAGAGAGAGAATCCCAAGCAGACTCCACACCAGCACAGAGCCCAACTCAGGGTCCAGTCTTATGAACCATGACATCATGACATGAGCTGAAATCAGGAGTTGGACACTTAACTGACTGAGCCACTCAGGTGCCCCTAGATATATAATCATCTTTATCCACATCTGAGTCTTCAACAAGAACAAATGATCTCCTGATTCACCATTCTTTGAGAAAAAATAAATGCCTGAATAGAAAACATAGCCCCCAAGAGGGTAGTCAAATCTGAATTAGATTGGCTAGGGATCAAAAGATAAAGGCAGGAATTGTGGCTGTAAATTAAAAATTTTTACATTTATGAGGAAAAACATAATTTTTTATCTTTTACATTTACTGAGAGATATACCAAAAGCATAGAATCAAAAGTTAGAAATCATTTTTGAATGTATCAGTGATAATTCATGTATGAGGTCTTCTGGATTTGAAAAATATTTATAGTAGGCCTGGCATTTATCTGAAGGGATTGGTGTAGTTTGAATCATTCTTGCAGCACCATAGGAATCACGTTCTACTTCTCATGCCAAGGAACTCCTTCACTCTTAGGAGAAGAGCAAGTACATTAATAAACTCATGATCACACAAATAAGAAAGCCGATGCTGAGAATAGCCCTTGGATATATTTCCCATTTCCTTTTATGACTCTCTAAAATTATTATTGCTTAATGACTGGCTTATTCTTTTTAAGTTTTTACTTAAATTCCAGTTAGTTAATATACAGTGTAATATTAGTTAATAAGTATAAAAACTAAATCTAGTGATTCAACACTTCCAAATATCACCGGGTGCTCACCAAGACAAGCACTCCTTAATCCCCATCACCTATTTCACTCATCCCTCACCATCTCCTCTCTGGTGATCATCAGTTTGTTCTCTACAGTTAAGAGTCTCTTTCTTGGTCTGCCTCTCTCTCTCTTTTTTTTCTTACGATCATTTGTTTTGTTTCTTAAATTCCACCCATGAGTGAAATCATATGGTATTTGTCTTTGTTTGGCTGACTTATTTTTGCTTAACATAATATTCTCTAGCTCCATCCATGTTGTTGTAAATGGCAAGATTTCATTCTTTTTTATGGCTGGATAATATTCCATGGTGTGTGTGTGTGTGTGTGTGTGTGTGTGTGTGTGTGTGTAGGAATATATATATATATAAGGAATATATATATATATATATATATATTCATCAGTTGATGGACTTTTGAGCTGTTTCCATAATTTGGCTATTATAAATAATGCTGCTATAAACACTGGGGTGCATCTATCCCTTTGAATTAGTATTTTGTGTTCTTTGGGTGTGCATGTGTTGGATCATAAGATAGTTCTATTTTTAACTTTTTGAGGAACTTCCATACTGTTTTCCAGAATGGCTGCCCCAGTTCACATTCCTTCCAACAGTTTAAGAGGGTTCCCCTTTCTCTGCATCCTCGCCAACAGCTGTTGTTTCTTGTGTTTTTTATTTTAGCCATCCTGACAGGTTTGAGGTGCTATCTCATTGTAGTTTTGATTTGTAATCCCCTGATGATGAGTGATGTTGAGCATCTTTTCATGTGGATGACTGGCTTATTTTTATTTAAAGTTAATTATTGCAGAGGGAACTACTCCAAAGTACTCTTATCAGATTGCTAAGTCACATGACCAAACGTACATCTTGTTAATAAAGAGATAGTTACTGGCACAGAGCAAGCACTCGGTATATCTTTGTCAAGTGAAGAAATGAATGACTATCAAGTTAAAAGTAAAAACAAACAGATGAAAACATCCTGCAGTATGTGTGCATGCATTTGTGTGTGTGTGTATGTGTGTGTGTGTGTGTGTGTGTGTGTGTGAATAGAGACTCAAAAACCTACCCACAGACAAATAGTTTCCAAAAACCCAATAACAGAAAAGTCCTCTGTGAAGCTGATGGTTATGTGAAGTACCTTTCCCCCATACAAGTCATTCCCCAAATATAGCATCATCCCAAAGTAAAACCCCACTTCATCATTTGGAAAATTCTGAGGAATACTAAAGGAGAATGGAAATGCATTGCTTCTACCCTCAGAGGAAATGAGGCCACTGGGAAAGGGAAGCCATGCACCCATGTGAGAAGCTCTGTGACCCCATACAACCTCCCAGCTGCCTAGGGAACAAAGCCAACGTGTGGATCTCAACCTCAAATGCCACGATGAGAGAGAGAATCTAGTGTGTGGCATTTGAGCCCCGTAGCCAGAGACACACCCGGTTTTCTACCACAGCTGTCCATGCTGTTCTTGGATGGGTACAAGGAGGAGGCCAACTGAGAGCAAAGTCAGAGGGCACAGGAGTGAATTTGGTGCTTAGACTCACTTACTATTTAAACAAATTGATCTTTGCTAGAATTATTTTTAAACCAGAACTTCATTTGATGGCTCTGTTCCTTTGTTTTTTCCAGCATGACACAGTGCTTGGAGCAATTCACAGTTACTGACTGTACTTAACATTCACCTAAAAGTCACTGATAAAATCGAGAAACAAATCAAGAGAGAACACCAAGCTCACCAAAACCCAGTAATACGCCTTTTACTTAATCTACTGTAAACAGACTACTTACTCTAAAATGAATAGAGGAAATTTTTCATTATCTTAGAAGTCTATTTCACATGCTTTTTAATGTTTCTAAACACCCAGCTAGTCACATTCCTGAGAAGGGTGACATTTCTGGGGCACAGAAAGAATGGTATTCATAGATATTTCCCCAATCACATTACTGCCTCCTGCCAAGAATGTCCAGTTGATTGCTCAAGGGAATGTATCTCACCTGAAATCCCTTGGATTGCATACATTTGTTTTATGCTGATTGTACTGAGTCAAATTCTGCTGGGCATTTAGTCCAGCAACTCTTAACCAAATTCTGTTCTTCTAGTCTAACATCAGGCTGCACTGAAGTAAGGAAACCTGGGTACCAATAATGGCTCTGACCTTGGATAAAACACTTATCCTTCTGGAGGTGCTGGCTTCCTTCTCTGTGAATTAAGAGTGTTGTACCAGATGACTTCTAAGGTGTCTTTTGACTCAAAGATAATATGTGTTATGATTGGCAGTGAATTGCAAATTACAGTTAATTTTTCATCCACTGAAAGGAATCAATCACAGCATTTTATAAGGAATAACGGAAAGCCACCTCTAACATCCTTTGTTACCAAAATAGGGAAAATGAGGCCCATAGAAAAAAGGTATCCCAGTTAGTGGTGGAACAGACTGAGACCAAAATCTCTTGACATGTTGTCATGTACTTCTATAACAGGCTGTCAAACACTTGTCTACTGAAAATGGAAGTGTGGCATGAGCTAAGGAGTGGAGGAGTGAAATGCCCCTCCTCTCTATTCTTACTGCTCTTTGCTAATTTTTCTTCTACCACTTACTACACTGCATTATAATTAGTTGAGTGCAGGTTTGAACAACATACACACACAGACACTTATGCACACTTAGATTGTGAACTCTTTGAGGACTTTGTCCACTCCAAAGGGTTTTACACGTGGTAGACACCCCATAAACATTTGCTGGATGTCATCCATGAAATGCTTCTAGGAGAATGTATGAGAAGCTGGGGGTACCAACAGTTTACTCCTCCTCTACTCCATGGTCTACTCCCCTTCTAGATTTTGCTCCAATAGCCCATAAACACAACCCGCAGATACCTACATAGAGATAACAGTAACAACCCTTATTACTGGAGGCACAGTAAGTTTCAGCCTACAAGATGCCCTGGTGAAGATGGATTTGCAAATATGGTTTGGACTCAGACCAAAATAAGGCTTCACGCTTCCCCCCCTTCTAGCCTTGGGAACTATTGGGATGAAGAGCTAGATGGACAAAGAGACTGAAAACAGAGGACTGCAAACAGCCTTGACAACCACCCAGGCGCCCACAGATCAGACAAGTCAGCCTGTTCCCCTCCTAGCCTGGTCACACAAGACCAGACATCAGGGAAGGCATCTAATTCTGACCAATCCATGAGGCGGGCAGTGCAGGAGGTAGGGGGCAGACTCAAGTTTGAGTCTGTTGACTGCAACTAGGATCCAGTTGACACTTGACTTTCACATTAGCAACTCCTCTTTGAAAAAGAGGCTTGAAGAAGGGGAGGAAAAAAACAAAACAGGAGAAAGAATGCCAAAAGAGCTTCTGGTGATACCTCCTTGCATGGAAATATCAAGATAGAAAAACAAAATTTCTCCTCTTGAGAATGAAACAATTATTTAAATTGTGAAGAATTTAAATCAAAAATATAAAATAAAATCATTTTTAACAGAATACTATATTTTTAATGTTTATTTTTGAGAGAGAGAGACAGAGCACAAGCAGGGGAAGGGCAAGAGAGAGGGAGACACAGAATCTGAAGGAGGCTCCAGGCTCTGAACTGTCACCACAGAGTCCGATGCAAGGCCCAACTCCTGGACCACAAGATCATGACCTGAGTCAAAGTCGGATGCTTAACTGACTGAGCCACCCAGGCGCCCCCAGAATACTATTTAAATGGTTGTATTGGTTTTATAAAATAAAAATTATTGAGAATATTTGGGTGATTTATATGAACCCATGGTGAATTTTTAATGTTTAAATAAATATTTTTCCTTTATAGAAGTAACATAATTATGGCAGAAAATTTAGAAAATATAAAAACACAGCAAGAGGGAAAAAGTTAATTGCTCATAGTCTCAGCCATCTGGAGGCAACAATTAATAACAAATGCATTTCCTTCTGCATACTTTTTAGAGTTTTGATCATATGATGTAAATGTTAATTTTAGTTTAAAACATAACATCTTTTCTAATGATAAAAGTAATATGCATTCATTGTAAAAAAATTTCTTGCCAAATACAGAAAAAAAAATCACTCTAAAATCCATAATTGGTATGTTGTTACTTTATGCCAAAAGGAAAATGAAACATGAAGTGCCAACATTTTGCTTTACAAAGCTTTTATGAAAGTCCCTGGTTTTGAATCTGCAAAGAAATCATAGTAGAAAGTTATACTTCTAAGGTAAGCTTCTATAGTTATAATTTTAAGGTAAATTCACATACTTCTAAGGTAAATGCTGAGCTAAATTTGCTTTCTCATTGGAAATTATTCGGAAAATTCTTTAGACACATCACTTCTTCAGATCTCTTAAATTCATTGTCTGTACAGTGTACACAGAAGAAGGTAAAGAATATATCCAACTCAATGCCAACATCCTAGTGGTCTCTCCAGGCTATATTCAGTTAAGATTATAGCTCAGAGATGGGAGGGTTTTAGTACTAAAATTTAGACACACAATTTTACTTCAATCATAGCTAAGCTTTTAGCAAATAATATCAGTTAGACATCAGGAAGAAGCTCTAATGCAGTGGTCTCAACCTCAGCTGTGCATTATATAACCACCTGGGGAGATTTTAAAATCCCAGATAGGTAGGCTCAGGCCAGTGAAATCAGAATCTCTGGGATCTGGCATCAGCATTTTAAAATGCAGGTGATTCCAATGTATAATCAAGGTTGAGAGTCCTGCTCTATGGAGAAAACATTGCACTTCTACCCCCAGTAATGTTTAGAGTGCATAGAATGTCTTTTACCTAGATGACCATACCCTTGTCCCACAATGTAGATTAGAGCTAACTAGAGGCAGGGCATATTTTTTGTTTTCTGATTATATATTTTTTTTAAATTTTCAGTATAAATATATTTTAAACATAGTCTGATCCTTCTATTGTAACGTTCCAAGAATTTTTTTAAATTTATAAAACTAAGTTAATTCACCAAATATTTAATTCACCAAAATTTTGGATTATATTTGCTCTCTACTTCCCATCGTGCATAGATTAAAACTGCATATAAATTAAAAGTTTCACAGTAAATACAGCTATAAAAAGTGCAGGAGAACATTTGGAGAATAAATATGCGATTTGAGGACAGTAGTAAGGCCAGAAATTATAAGTGTGAATATGAACTGATTTAACTATACAGCAATGTGAAATCTCTCTATGCAAAACACCACAATGCTAAACAGTATGTGAAAAGCAAGGGAAGAATATTTGCAATGTGTATGGCAGATGTACAGTTAATATCCTTAATATTTAAATATTCTTACAAATTAAAATGGTAAAGACCAACCCAAAAGAAAAAATGTGAAAAGTCAAAAAATAAGCTATTCACAAAAAAAATAATCAACCAAAATATACGGGCAAATAGACGTTCAATCGCAGCAAGAAAAACATTAATTCAAATTGAGATAATAAATGGCCTCTTACGAGACTGTAAGGAGGTCTTGATTCTCTCTTAGTGGGGAAATAACTCCAAAATATCCTTTTTCCAGATTCACCAGTTTTCTTAACATTTTGCCACATTTGCATTATCAATCTCATGCTCTTTCCAAATACATATTGAAGAATAGGTTGCATACATCACCCTACATCATTCCTCTTTACTCCCCAATTTTACATGTGCATCTCTATTTTAATCTTTGATTATCCTTTGTAAGACTTTGTTTTCTGCCATCAAGCAAAAAGCTAATGATTTAGCTCATTCTTGTTTCAGTATAAGTATATATCAGAGCCATAAAACTATTCTCCAAAGGAATTTCCATGGTCATGATATCACCTATTAAATGATCATATGTGACACCTGGCAAATTGACAGACATGGCCACTTACTTCTGAGAGTTTGGCCTCTGAAACATGACCACAATCAATAAATTTGTAGTCATACATGAAGAACTCTGAATTCCAAGAGAGTACAAGACGGCCAGTTTATCAAGGAGCTGACTGCCATGCATGCACATATGCACTAGATGCACATGCATATTCAAAGAAGCCAAGAAGCTGGGACACACCCATTGAGCTATGCTTTGAAAGTTAAAACCCCAGGTGTCCAATTTTACAAATGTGCAAATTGCTAAAGTGAAATAAGATTCTGCTAAGGGCAAAAGGATATCAGGATTGGCAGGAGTGTGTGAGGAGGTGGAGGAAGGAGTCCTGAGGATGGAGAATTCAATGAATGTTGAGTTTGTAAGTATTTTCCTGGGCCAAGGAAACACTCCATTTGTCCAGAAGAAAAAGAATCAGCTGCTGTGTTTGGGCATTGGCTATATAGTGTGTTGGAACATATGGCATAGATCATGTTTAAACAAATACCAAAAATGCCTGCCTAAAGTGGTCGTATTCTAATAATACATATGCACCATTGAATTCTATCTAAAGATGCACCTTGGGGCGCCTGGATGGTTCAGTTGGTTAAGCATCTGACTCTTGATTTCGGCTCAGGTCATGATCTAATGGTTCATGAGTTTGAGCCCCGAGTCTGGCTCTGCGCTGACAGCACAGAGCTTTCCAGGGATTTTCTCCCTCCCTCCTTCTCTTCCGCTCCCCTGCTCACGTGCTCTCTCTCTCTCTCTCTCAAAGTAAATAAACTTAAAAAAAATGCACCTTAATTGCATTAATATATAATCAATTTTCAGTTTTTCAGTTTTCACTGCTAATTAAATGTTAGCCTTCCCTAACAAGCTAAGGAACCTGATTTAACCATTTACATTCATTGAAGTTCTGTTGTTTCTTCCAGTATGAGTTGAATATGTGAAAAATGATTATGATCATAAACTCTGCCAACCCAAACAAAAATAGTTTCATTCCAAATTTCTATCTAGGGGATAGGGTTTTCATTTCCTACCTTCATTCTAATCTTTCATCTACTATCCCGCATTGTTGTTTTTCATACTTTGAAACAATTTCAACCTCATAAAGTTACAAGTGAATTCCAAAATATCCTTTATCCAGATTCATCTATTGTTAACATTTTGCCACATTTGCACTATCAACCTCTTGCTCTTTCCAAATATGTATTGAAGCATAGGTTGCATTATCATGATACATCATGACCCTTTACTCCTCAGTATTACATGCACAATTCTTAAAAACACGAATATTGACTTTATTCCCTTACATAACTTCAGTACAGTTATTAAATTCAAAATACTTAACATGGATATAATACTTTTACATAATCAATCATCCTTATCCCAATTTTGCCAGTTATGTCCTTTATACTATTTTTCTCTTCAAAGAGTCCAGGATGCAGTCCAGGATAACACATTTTATTTAGTTGTTATTTAGTCTTTAGTCTCCATTAATCTGGAGCAATTTGTCAGTCTTTCTTTATCTTAATGACAGAAGTACTTTCAAAAAATACAGGTCAGTTTTTTTCAAGTGTTCCTCAATGTGGGCTAGTCTTTCTCATAAGATTCAGTTTATTGCATCCCCAGCCAGAATACTGTGTAACTGATACTGTGTCCTTCTCAGGAAATCATATATCAAGGCAGGTTATGTCTGTTGCCCCCTTACTAGTGATGTTAATTTTCTTTTCCCAATGGTTTGTTCTACTTATCCACTGTATAGTTATTATTTTTTCCCATTGCAATAATGAGCAGTCCGTGGGGAGACATTTGGAAAATCATGCAAATATCCTGATCCTCCTCAAATTTCCCCCCCCCAAATTTGTCATTCATTGGTGATTCTTGCTCAAACCAATCTTTAGTATGATAATTACAAAATGGTGATTTTCCATCTCCTGATTTATCAATCAATTTTCTGATATAAGGAACAGCTCTTCTTTATCTGTCTATCTATCTATCTATCTATCTATCTATCTATCTATCTATCTTCTTACCTACCTACCTGTCTGCTATATACTATCCATGGATTGATTCACGGATCTCTATTTTACTAAGTGGGTTATAATTCATTACTGTCTTTACTTATTTTTGTGTTCAAATTGTCTCAGATTTAGCCAGGAGAAGTAGCTTCAAAGTGGTTTCAAGGGGGTTTTTCACATTACCCCATCACTTTTTTTTTTTTTTTAGCACTTTTTTATATTCTGACTCAAGATGCTTCTGTTTCAACTCTTACCTTCCCTACCACAGTCTTGAAATCAGCTGTTTCTACAAGGAATGTTCCTTTTAATGGGGAATGGTATTTAGTAGGCAAGATTTGGGTACTAAGTGTGCTGATTACTATTAGAATATAATTGCTTATAGCCGGTTCCAAAGGCAAAGAGCTAAAAGAGGCAAACATATGTAGATGGATGCATGGATGGATGGATAGATAGATGAAATAATCAGTTCATACCTTCAATTCCAAATTTCAATCCACCCGACCAAGTTTTTCCTTGCCTTTCTTTCCCCCATATTTGCATCTTCCTGCACAGTATAAATCTTGTTTTCCAAGAATATCAACCCATTCATTCATCATTTATTCCTACAATGCATAGGAAATCATTTTAGAATTGTTATGCTTATACCAGAAAAAAAAAAAGGCTTGTTCGTGGGTCTTTTTCCCCCTTAGACCAAGATTATGTAGTAAAAAGACTATATTCGAAAGTCACTTGGGAAAAACTTCCATTTTTAGTAAGACGGAATATATACTTCTCTTTATTCCTTCTGTTCATTACAACTAATAATGTGGACTTTATACTTAAACAGAAAACTCTGAAACATGGAGAGAAGGCAGACTAGCCAGGCACTTAAGACCCAAGGGACAACAGGATGATGGGTTCCCTGGCTTTTCCTTTTGGCTTCTGTATGCCACACTTGGAGCTGATGATGCTGGCGATCCAGAAATGCCAACAAGCATAGACAAAAACAACAAAAGGCTGCTTTCTCTAGCCAAAGAGTTAGGAAAGCGCAGCTTAGCAAGACAGGAAACTTTTGGACAATAACCAGTCTACTCCAGTCAGATACTGAAGACAAAACTGGGGCCCCATCTTCACTGAAGCGAAGACCAGGTGAGGAGCTTAGACTTTGATCCTTGCCACTCTGTAATGAAGCATCCTAGCCTCTCCCCACTACATGTTAGTCTACAATTATCTTAAAATTAAAATTTTAATTTAAAACAAAAATGAAAAACATATTTGAACTATTTCTCCCCCCCTTCAATGTAGACAGATTACGAATTGGAAATACAGTTTGAATATTTTGTTTTTGTTTGCATTTAATTTATGTTTTTATTTTCCCATACTTGTGGTTTCAATTGTAATTTTTGAATATATGGAACATTAATAAGCTTCCAAAAGGAAAGCATTTTCGAAAAGTATACTCACAAAAGTGTACTCTTTCCCCTATTCTTTCCACACTAAACCACCCCCTCCTCACCCCCCAATTCTCCACGCACATCCTTAGTAGGCAGTCTGTTTCAATGCTTTTTGTTACCTGTGTTCCTTTGAAAGAATAAGCAAATATATGTGTGTATGTTTTATTACCTCCCTTTTTTTCTAAGTAGTGTCTACCTCCAGAAAAACACAGTTTGTTGGTATTTTTATTGGGATATTAAATTTATAAATTAGCTTGGAGATAACTTATATCTTGATGGTGTTGAAACATCCTAATCAGGAATAAGGAGTGCCTTTTTGCTCAACTTTATTTTTATATCTTCCAGGTTTGATTTTTCCTTAAGTAAATTTTAAATACTTCACATTTTATTTATTCCTAAATATTTTAGATTTTTCTTGACTATTGTAAACAAGGTTTTCTTTTCCAAGGTTATTTGTATATACAAAAGTTTTTAATTTTGGTGTGTTGATTTTATATGCTGCCACCTTGCTGATTTTTTAGTTTTTATCACTAATTCTTTAGGTTTTCAGGCATTGCTATAACATCATCTGCAAGTAGAGATAATTTTACTTCCTTTTTTGTTGTTGTTCCAATTTTGTTTTCTCTTGTCTAATTGAGTTGGTTAATACCTCTAGTACTATGTTAAATAATAGTGGAGACAGTAGGTATTCTTGCCTGGTTCCTGTCCTTGGTGGTATGTCTTTGTGTTTTTACATTAGGTAAAATGTTGCCTTTGTGTTTGTGTGTGTGTGTCTGTGTGTGTGTCTGTGTGTGTGTGTGTGTACATATGGGCACATACACGCACATAAATGTGAGGGTATATACATTAATATATGTGTATATATGTTAACCTTAATCATATCAAAATATATGACATTTACCAATCAACAATCTATGATATATGAACATTATACGTAAAGGAAGTATTCACCCATTTTTTTTTTTTTTGAGAGTCTTTATTAGGAATAGTGTTGAATTTTTTCAAAGGCTTTTTCGGAACTATTAATATAGAACTTTATATTAATAGACTTCCTAATATTGAACCAACCCTGCATTTCTTTATAAACCCTTCTTAGTCATGATGTTTCCTTAATGTGGTGTTGAAGTCAGTTCACTAAAATTTGAGTTTGGATTTTTTGCATTACTATTCATAAATGATATGATCTGAAATATTCTCCTTTTTAAACTATCTATCATAGTTAGACATTAGTGATATCATCTGGGCATAGTGACTTTTGTGGGATAGTTCCCTGATAACTTCTTTTAATTCTAGTGTAATTGCTCTGCTTATGCTTTCCATCAATACTTGGGTCCATTTTGGTAAATTGTATTTTCCTATGAAATGATGCATTTCATCTAGGTTTTCTAGTTTATTTACATACTGGTATGCAAAGTAGTCTTTTCTTATTTTTAAAATTTTCTGTCTATCAATAGTTACTTCTCTCTTTTTATGTTATGTTTTTGTGCTTTATTTCTTTAAAATTAAATTTCTTAGTGATTCGTCTCTTTTGTTGATTTCTTTCAAAAGAGCATAATCATTTGATTTCCTGTTTTTCTGTTTTCTGCCTCATTAATGTCTATTTCTACCTTCATTATTTGCTTCCTTAAGCTTCTTTTGTATCCTTTTGTTTTCTAATTATTTTAGAAATTTAATTTGCTTACTTTAATCACTTCTATTTTTATTGACGTATTTGCCACTTATGAGTATTCTGCTCATTGCTTTTTTAAGTATCTTGATTTCTATATATAGAATTTTAAATTATCACTATTTTTCAGAAATTCTGAAATTTCTGCTCATATTTTAGCTTTCATCAAGAGTTTGTTGTTGTTGTTGTTGTTGTTGTTTTAATATCTAAGTGGGAAATTCTACTTGCTGGATTGAAGATGATGGCCATACATTTCTTACACACTCTATTGACAGTTGGGTTCTATTTACCTTCCCCTTTGATTATGGATTGGGCTCTATACCTACTTACATCAACAGAATATGTTATTGTGGGTATATCTTGTAGGAGGACTGTCAGTTTCTGATTTGGTTGCTTGAATCCCTGAACCACCATATAGGATTTCTGACAACTCAGCTACAGAGACCAAGTACAGAGTCCCTGAAACTGACTACAGTTTCAAGTACAGAGTCCCCCAAGCCATCTCAGCTGATACCATAGCATCAAAAATGAACAACCTAGGGGCACCTGCGTGGCTCAGTCAGTTAAGTGTCTGACTTCAACTCAGGTCATGATCTCATGGTTCATGAGCTCAAGCCCCTAGTTGGGCTCTGTGCTGACAGCTCAGATCCTGGAGCCTGCTTTGGTTTCTGTATCTCCCTCTCTCTCTCTCCCTCCCAAACCTGGGCTCTGTCTCTCTCTCTTTAAAATAAATAAACATTTAAAAAAGTGAAAAAGAGGCAGACTATTATTTTAAAATAAAAGAAGAAAAGAAATTAACAACTCAGCTAAGCTCTTTCCAAGTTCCTCCCTAACAAAATCATGTGCAAAATATGTTTTAAAACACTAAGTTTAAACCTCTTAGGAAAAGGGGGAAATAGTTTTCTATCTTCTATAGACTTAAAGTTAAGTATAGAAAATTCCTGGCTTGCATTTTGTTTCTCCTGAGTTTCCTCAAAAAGCAGCTCTACTGTATATTGTTTAGTATGTTGTTCTTGAGAAGTCTGATGCTACCTAATTTTTCTTTTTTTTTTTTTTTTGCTACCTAATTTTTCTAACCTTACAACTAAGGTGACCTTTTTGCTTGGAAACCCTGAGGATATTTTGCTTCGTTTTTAGAAACAAATAGTTTTAATCTTTCTCTGTTTGGTGTTTTGCTTGCCCCCCCCCCCTTTTTAAATTCACTTGGCTTTTAGGAAGGCATGCATTTGTTCTTGTTTTAAAGGGTCTTTTATAGTGGGGTCTTTAATTCTCTTCTTTCCTACTTAACATTTTACTATCTTGTCTGTAATTTTATTTATTTTTTTTATTTTAGAGAGCATGCAAGTGGGGGAGAGGGGTGCAGAGAGAGAGAGAGAGAGAGAGAGAGAGAGAGAACCTTAAGCAGGCTCCATGCTCAGCACAGAGCCTGACATGGGACTGAATCTCACAACCCTGGGATCATGACCTGAACTGAAATCAAGAGTTGGACACTGAACCTACTGAGCCACCCAGGCACCCCTGGTCTATAATTTTTAAATAGTATTCTTTGACTCCAACATTTTACTTACATAGCAGACAATTAATCTTCTACTCTCCTATTTCTCTATTTCCTCTCCTCTCATTTTTTAGTTGCATTCTTTCTACTGTGTCAGTTTGTACACTGTTCACATACAATTCTTCCACTCATGTACCCACTCTTGTTTTAGTCTTTGCTCTACAGTTAAATGTATTAAATGATCAATATCAGTGCATTTGCTTTAATTTCCCCCCTCTTGCTTCTTTCTTTTCTTTTATTACCATGCCTTTGACAAGTACCACTTTTCTCTAGCTCCTTCTCCCCTAAAAGTAATGCTTTTCCAAGGCTTCCAACTCTGGTCCCACTCATTTGCATGCCTCTTCCCTGTAGCTTATGCTAGGAACTACCAAGTCTCAGATGTGAGGTCCATGTATTTGCACTTGATGTTTGCTTTTCATTTTCTGGTGGTTTTGTGTTTTTGCTTCACATATACACTCAGCTCTCTTCTTTCTTGCAGTCCCTTAAGACTTCCTTCTCCTGTTCTCTATACTTACCAGTTTCCAGCAATGACAGGGCATTCATTGGAATTTGATGTTTATTTCTTTCACAGGCACTTCATATTTTATGCTGTTCTCTCCTACTAATGCTAAAAATATGGGTCATATGTGGTTTTATTTGCATTTTTTTGTCAAACTAATAGTTTTGGGGTGATGACTTTTGGAAGGATGCATGGAGATACTAGGATTCCAGGGGGAGCCATTATCCTTCAGACCTGCTCTCTTGCCTTCTGAGATATTTTCTCTTACAATTCTTCTGTACTTTTACCTTTTTTCATTGCTCCTAGGGATCACAGAAAGTATAATAAGGAATTCAGTGTCAGTG
Organism: Panthera uncia; assembly: GCF_023721935.1. NCBI lineage: Eukaryota > Metazoa > Chordata > Mammalia > Carnivora > Felidae > Panthera > Panthera uncia. Next base: position 90,017,548 of record NC_064811.1, on the reverse strand, counting down.
AAGATCAATGCAATTACTCTAAGCATTTACTACTGTCTTAATGTTAAACACTTGGGAAATTCCATAAGACAAAAACAAAACCCTTAATAAACAATGTATTAAAATAATGGCAATGATAGGAAAGTTCCTGCTTTTCTCTAAGGACTTGATTGTGCTTGCAAATTGTACCAAATCAATACATAAACATTGAGGGTTTTTTTCCCTGAATAATTAAGATATAAATCATCAATATTATATCCTACACCAAAGAGAAAAAATTACAATAACTCTCATCCAACCACTTAGTTGAAATTAACTGCATAAAAGGAAAACAACACCAAAATATGCACTGGGAATATAGCCTAATTTGTTTCACTACTTAAACAAATCAAGAGTCAGGTGTTTATGTACAAAATCAATTTTATTAGAAATTAAACAAAAAGTGGCTACTCATCAAGACAAATATTAGCATTCTCTTTCAACTAAAACCAAGAATATACTTTTATTAATTTTTCTGTCTCTCTGCTATAGTCCAAGTGATTGACCAGAGGACTTGTAGTCTACAGTGTCCTTCAGGGTCCTTTCTGCATCATCCCTGACTCTTGGAATATCCATGAATGTCCCGAGTAATACTATTGCATGATGTCTTTCCATACTGTATTCTAACTCTAGTTGTTACCAAAAAAAATTGTTGTGTTTTTTTTTTTTTTAATGTGGAGCCACTGTGCTTCTTTGTAATTCCAATACCGCTTCTACATCCATTAGATAGAACAGTGTTTCTCAGAATCTTTACCTCACCTGCATCATTCCCCTGGGTTGCCTGTCAAAATGCAATTTCCAAGGCCCAAGTTTGCTGAATCTGAATTTTTACCTGCAGAACCCAGTTGTCTCCATTCTAACAACCTAAGCATATGCTCCTCAACACGATGCTCTAGGACAACATTTAGTGCCATGTGCTGCACTGTTAGTCTGCTGTCCCCATAGTCTGTGCTCTAGGTTCTTAACCCTTTCTTTTTTTAAGTTTATTTATTTATTTTGAGAGAAGGGGGGGAGAGGGGCAGGGGGGTGGGGAAAGAGAATCCCAAGCAGGCTTCATGCTGCCAGCACAGAGCCCAATGTAGGGCTCAATCCCACAAACCTTGAGATCATGACCTGAGCCAAAACCAAGAGTTGCACACTCAACTGACTGAGCCACCCAGGCACCCCAGTTCTTAACACATTCTTGCATGATAAAGTTTCTAGATGCTTGGTGATCTTGGTTTTGCCTTCCTGTGGATACTCCATAGTTTATCAAGGTCCCTGTTATGGCACCAAAAATTAAATTTGTTCCTGTAGAAATGGTTTATTAATGTAGAGTATAGAGGGACTGTTACCTTTCTTGATCTACCTACTACTCATATTAAAGTAACTTAATGCTACCATATTTAGCAATTAAATAACTCTGTTGGTTCATAGAATGATTGTAATCATTCTAAATCTAAATTTAAAATCTTAAGTCATAGATTTTTTTTATCACTTGAACATTCATATTTGTGCCAATTTAAATGCAAAATTTAATATTGTCCCTGTTAGATTTAATTCTGCTAAAAAGTCATCTAAGATCCTTTTCAAGATTTGGTGTCTTCACCTATCATATAAATGTGTTCATTGATAGCTTTATTCAGCATGAAAAAAATCTCTAATAGAGAGCCACAGTTCTCTGTTTTTTACCCTATTACCCTATTCTATTTGAGGTTTCTATAATTGATGTGGATGAAGATAAGCAGAGCACCTTGGAGAATATGTACCAAGATATTCAAAGACACAGAGATGCCAGTTTTTACCACCCCCCCCCAAAAAAAAAGAAAAAAAGAAAAGAAATTGATTAGACAGAGAATTGCTCTATATTTTTAAAAATTATGAGAGTGGAAAATCACATGGTTTTCAATTAAGACAAAATAATTGAGAGAAATGTCTCTTTTGGCAGCCACTTAGAATAGTTGTTCTGGTTTCTCAGATGTACGTTCACTTTCCCCTTCCATTAGGAAAAGTTTGAGAAGCACCAACATAAGACACCCTGTCTATTTTCATGTCCTCTGTAAAGTTGAGAAGTCTGTATTTATCTAGTCATTTACAAAACGCTAAATAGGGTAGAGGCACCCTAACAGACACTTTAGCATGTTATTTAAAGCCATTACTGGACATTCTTGAGAGGAAGCAACCCATATTACTCCATCAAGGCAAGACAAATAACAATAGCTAGCTGCTGTTTGATTTTCAAGCAGTCCTTTGATTGATCTGCCTAGTAACCTCATAAAAAACAGGCCATTCTGGTTTATTAAAGCTTCTCCTTAGTTGATATTTGTTGGCTGCTAATGACCATAATATTCATTTCTGAATGCTCAAAAACAAGCCTTTTAACAATCTGTTGTCAATTCTGCAAACATGAATCAAGTTGCCTGTAATTTCCAGAACCCACCCTATTCTCCTCTTCAAAAGTAAACATGAAAGTTAGTCACTTGTGGTCTTGTGCTATCTCTCCTATTTGCCATGACTTTTCAAAGGCTACTGAACAGTAGCTTTGAGATGATGGCTGAAAATTCTTTTACCACCCTAGTAATATATCTGGCCTCATAACCCCTTATCTATCCTGGGCTAAAATTTTCACTTCTCAGTTTCTTCTCCATATTCAGTTTTAAAACCCATTTAGAAAGGAGAAGAAAAAATAGGAGTTGAATGATTCTGCTACTTCTCTGATATACTTTCTCTTATCATCTCTAAACAGTACACTTATTATTTCCTTTTTCTTTTTAACAACAAAAAACGCCTTACAGTTTCTTCTAGTCAACCATATATATATATATTTTTTTTTTTTTTTACATGTTTTATTTATATTTTGAGAGCAAGAGACAGAGTGTGAGTGAGGGAGGGGCAGAGAGGGAGACACAGAATTCGAAGCAGGCTCCAGGCTCTGAGCTGTCAGCACAGATCCCAACACGGGGCTCGAACCCACGAACTGTGAGATCATGACCTGATCCGAAGTCTGACGCTTAACCGACGAGCCACCCAGGTGCCCCGAGTCAACCATATTTTTGATCCTCAGTTTACTGGGGGCCTTTATTTATGACACTTTCATAATAGATTTGCTACATCTCTACCTTCATCCTTGATTACTCTTCCTTCTTCATATATATATATATATATGATTTAAACTTTTAGATTAGTAGACAGCCGTTTAGCTTTCCTGAGCTGTCTCCTGTTTTATTTGAATTATTTCATAATTATTCAGCTAAAAGTTTTTGGGTTTTTAAATTCTCCCTTTGTTAGCCATATTCCCTTTTTGAAACTCAAGTCTGTGGACCAAAATTTTTTTTCTTTGAACTTTTTGTAAGTTTCCCAAAGTCCGGGGCACTTGTCTGACTCCGAAGTCCAGGATTTTCTTTTCTGGCCATAATAAACATTAGCTTGGAGTTCTCAACATGTTTTATGTCCTAGCATATCATTTTTTATAGTCTCACATGTGACACACCCTCACCAGTTACCCAAGTTTTACAAACCTCAAATATATCTTATCTGAAAGTAAAACATTGTAATCATATTTAATTGTCATGTGTATTGGTTATGTATCAGTTATGATCACTCTCCACAGTTCTTAAGGTAACATTGATAAACAGGCTGCTGATTATATAGGATTCCATGCTGCTTGCCATGTCAACCTTTTTCTCCCACTCAGGAAAGTATACTTGTGGGGCACCTGGGTGGCTCAGTTGATTAAGAGTCCGACTCTTGATGTCAGCTGAGGTCATGATCTCAGGATCATGGGATCCACCCCCACATCAGGCTGCACACTGAGCTTGGAGCCTGCTCTCTTCCTCTCCCTTTGTCCCTCCCCTGCTTGCTCGCTCTCTCTCTCTCTCTCTCTCTCAAAAAAAAAAAAAAGAAAAAAGAAAAGAAAAGAAAGAAGGAAGGAAGAAAACATACTTGTAAGAACATAAGAGCAGTGATATTATCAGGATAACTTTGACTACACTCAAATGTATGTATTTTTAGAAAGTAGATTATTTACAATTTTAGTCCTTTCACTATTAGGATTACTTAGGACTTACTTCATGTACCAAGTCCAAGTTGAAGATGACAGAGGTGCTTTCTCCTCCACACCAGCAAATATCTTTTCCTCATTAGTCAAAATAAGTGCAGGCCTCACTTTTTTTTTTTTTAATATTTATTTTTGAGAGAGTACAAATAGGAGAGGGACAGAGAAAGAGGGAGGCACAGGATCTGAAGCAGGCTCCACGCTGACAACAGAGAGCCCAACACAGGCTCAAACTAACAAACCATGAGATCATGACCTGAGCCTAAGCTGGACACCTAACCAACTAAGCCACTCAGGCACCTCATCACTTGATTTTGACCACGAGGGAAGTCAGTAATTTACCTCATCAGGGTGTCCCAAGTTTCCTTTCTTGACAAATAACATACCTTTGTAAAGTCTGGGTGCCATTTGGCTCAGTAATCTGTAACATTCTCCTGTAGTCATCATTTCTAATGTAGTGGTATTTTGGCAGTCTGTTTATATGAACCCTTTAAATATGGCAGTGAACTCCATGAGGTCTTTAGAGTAAAGAAATGCAAGTTTTTGCAATCTATTAATTCAAAATAAGTTGAGCCAACAACTTGAAGTGAAACACAAAATTGCCTGTAAAAGGTATCTTTCTAACAAATCTTAACAATTCATACTAAATTTTAAACCGTTAGATGATTAGACAATGCACTCAGTGATGAAAGCACCAAAGAAGAATGGGCTGGAAAGGAAAGAGAAGGAAAAGAAAGGAAATTATACAAGAAGGGGACATTTGGGAGCTCTGGACAGGCCATCCATCCATGCTGGTCTCCTCATAATATGCAGAATATTCCTAAACTAGGAATATTTTTCCTTTTTAATTAAGAGCCATTTGGAATGAATGATTTTTCATTATCCAGGTGCCTGTATTATAATTTTCACAATGTGTTACATTAAAGCCTGTCTGTTCCTTATGAAAAATACAGGATTTTCTTAGAACTTGCTTCTCAGGGTATTTCAGAACTCCTGACACACCTTTATAAATCTGTTCTGTACTCCAAAATCTCTGATGTAAAGGGAATATAATCTTTAGTAAAGGTGGTGATAAACTTCTTTAAAAAAAAAAACATAAATGTTATGTGTGACGCCCCTTTCCTATCTATTTATATGCCCCCCTCCAATTCAATTTCCGTGATGTTTTTGACCTAGAAAATCTGACCAAATTAATCCATTGAAGCTGCTCTTCAAGATCCTAAAACATCCTTTTCAGATCTAAAAAGAATTTTCAGAGTTCTTCCCTTTATCCAGGAAATCAAAATATAACATGGCAATGGGTGATGGGCATTGAGGAGGGCACTTGCTGGGATGAGCACTGGGTGTTGTATGTAAGCGATGAATCATGGGAATCTACCCCCCAAACCAAGAGCACACTGTATACACTGTGTGTTAGCTAACTTGACAGTAAATTATATTTAAAAAACAAAACAAAACAAAATATAACCTGGCAAAGGACAAACAACTTAGCTGTGGTCCTTTGACTACCTGAATATCTTCTGACAAAGCAGAAGGGGGAAAAAAAGAAATGAAGGAAGAAAGGGAGAGGGAGAGAAAGAGAAGAGGGAGGGGAAGAGAAGAGTAAATATCAAACTATTAAGGAGATTGTTTCAAAATGAGCACTTATGTTTTTAAAAAGATTCATACAGTCTGTTAGCAAATGCATTAGAATGCAATGGTTACTATTTTTAGCAATGGACTTACTATGTTCACAATCCTCCTTTTAAACTTATTTTTCCTAATACCTATGTTTCTAAGGGTAAGGGAAGTTTTTTCTTGCAATATTAATACAACCGTACAGTATTGTAATGCATAATGGTACCAAGAGCTAGCACCCTCCCTCTCCAATGGGTTGCATTTAACCTTAATGAATGCAAAATTCTATACTTTCCCACTCTCGCCTAGTAGGCAATGGCAGTAAATAGCCACAGCAAATGCCATAAAGCACTTCAAGCATGAATGAACATCAAGGCTTACCTGGTTATGCTAATCTTTACTTCTTGGAAAACTATCTTTTTAAAATTCAGACTTTACTTTTTGACAACTATTCTCACATGAATTTATTTTTAAGAACTAAGCACTATCCTAAAACATACTATTAACTTATTAAGCAGTACCCTAAACATTATTTCTATGGACATCTTCCACATAACAAAAACCCAGACTATTTGTCTTTTTAGTTCGGAAGTCACATGGTAGTTTTTACGTAATCTCTACACCCAACATGGGGCTCAAACTTACAACCCTGAGATCAGGAGTTACATGCCCTATTGACAGCCAGCCAAGTGCCCTTCGCATGGTATTTTTTTTTAAGCACAATTAAAAGCACTCCATTTGTGAGTTTCATAGAGGATGTGAAACTGTCCAAAAGTCATCCAAACAGAGGGTCAACCACATCCTCAGATCCTTAATTGTGCGGAAGAAATTTTATGGACTTCACATGTGCCTGAGTTGTAAAACCTTAGCAATAATACTCTGGTCTCAAACCTTCACTTTTAAAGGTCACCTGAGATTCCACACTTGACCTAGAACAAAGCAGCAATTTTTCAGAATCATCTCTGTGCCTTCGCGTCCAAAGTTCCCCTATACTTTGAGACCTGGGGGACAGGGTCTCAAATTGAATATAAGTCTCTTTTGCCAAATCATCTTCCCAGAAGGATTCTGACCCACATTGCAATTTACAAACTTTGTACAACAGGAAAAATATCAATGGCAAGACAACAACACAGGCAGTACCGCTCACCACGATAAGGAAAGACACTTGAGAATCACCTTCTTCTTCGACTCTGTCAACAGAAAAAGTGATACATTGGTCCTTCTGGGGAGGCACTCCCTTTGGACAGACGCATGCTATGTACTGCCTGCCAGGCTCCAAGCCATCTATGGTTACTTGGTCCTTGCTGGAATCTGCATTCAGCAGCAGCAGGTCCTTCTCGCCATACTTGGAATACAACACAGTCACCTCGGACTTACGTGTAGTGTTGACAGTGTTCCACATCAATGTCACACTCTCTTCAGTCTCACTGACTACTCTGAGATTTTCTATTGTGGTATTTGTCTCCATTGGCATTGCTTGATCCAATGACTCCAACTCTTCATTTTTACTTGCACTAGCTGAAGGAAACTTACTTCCACCTATCTCCGCCTTTACATTTCTTTTCCCATCTGGGCGGAGCTGGAATGACTGCTGGCTGGCCATGGTGGGCTTTGTTGAAATTCTGGTGCTTAGAGTTGTGATTGAAGATGCAATGGAGGAGAGGAAAGGAGATGAGGAGGAGAAAGCAGTGGAGGGAGGAGAGGAAGTAGAAGTAGAAAGAAAAATGGAAGAAGCAGGGGAAGAAGATGAGTTAGAGGACCAAGGAGATGACAGTGAACCGGGTATGGATGTAGATCTAGATCCTGGCTGGGCTCTTTGCTCAAGGTGATCTCCAGTTCTTTGAGAGGTGTCTGATAATACCGTGGTTGTGACAACACCAACCACTGTCACAGTAACCACAGCTTCTGACATCCCAGCCAAATTTTTGGCCTTACATTTGTAATCCCCAGCATCCTTGTAAGAAATGCCTGTCAAACTTATTATGGACCATCTGACTCCTTCTCCTGGAGATTCCTGAATTACTGTAAGAAAAAATATATATACTCTGTGAGGAAAAACTCAAGCAACATGCCAACCTATCTGGTTCTACATGTATCCCTTTCACATAAACCAAGAGGAAAATGGCACACTGCAAATCTCTGATGGCAGGTGATAAGTTCTGTAAATTGTCTACATGGAGGTCTTTGATATGCTGGGTTCCATGAGGTCTATATGGGGAATGGTATTTTAAAAAGACATGGGGGGCTATGAATTGGGAGACTTGGTTTTAGTAAATGTTAGTCCATGAATTAGTGTTTGATTTCAGACAAGTCAATTGGTGTCTTTAAGCCTCTGTTACTATATTTTTAAAATAAGAGAAGACAAAGTGGTCTCAAAGATCCTTTCCAATTTTAACTCACTATGAAATGGTTATTATAAGATCTTACTTAAATATTTCCCAAGATATTTTTTCATTGTAATAAAATGCTATCTATCTACATAGCCGGCTGGCATAGCAGATAACTTTCTGGCATAGAGGAGTCAAAATTAGTATTCTCAATCTTTCATTTTATAGTTAATCTAAATAAATTAGTAAACCATGGATTCTATTATTTGCAGAATAATATACAGTTTTTGCAAAATTGGAATTTTACTTTCCTAAAGACTAAAATCTAACATATTACCATTCTGTCTTGGTTTCTGAATCTTTATGAAGAATAATAATGTACTGAGCACTATCCTAGGATCCCAGAATTTAGCTTGCTACCTTAAGCTGTGGGCCTTTTACTGTCTATTTATAAGAATATTAGGCCTTAGCTATTTTTTATTCCATCAGGTTTCTTTATATCTATCTTGATTTACATTTAGCTTCAGTGAGTTTTTAAAATATATCACTCTAATTAATCAGAATATCACTATTGAAACTAAAGCCAAAGCACTGAGTTGGTCAGAGTAGGATCTGAAAAGTCTATGTAACCAATTTTTCTAAAAATTACATACTTTTTGTTTCATAATAAGGTTTGCATGTAATTTAAATAATGATTTGAATACTCATTCAAAAATGGGAAACCTATATTAAAATCTTTTTTTAAAGAAAACTGTAATATACATTTGAAAGTGAGCCATATCCCAAGATGATGCAGCAAGACAAAGGCCTTATTTGCAGTCATCCATCCATTGGATCATGTTTCTGTCTAAAAATCAGATTATCTAATTTCATCTACGTAGCTAGTCAGATAAACTGAGGAAAAGATTAACGAATAAAATGAACTTTTCAAAGTCCTTTCACCCAATAATTTTGGTGTATTTTATTAGAATTAACTAGCCAATTTCAAATCACACAAAACCATGAGTTTCAATTCAGACCTTTGCAAACTTCTTGTTTTATAGGCCTAAATTAAGAAAATACCTGTATAATTAACTGGTGAGCTGTCAGATCTGGTCCACGTGAGCTGTGGAGTAGGCTGGCCAGTAGCATCACACCGCAGCAGAACATTACTGCCCAGAGCAGATGTGATCTGGGTGGCCGACGTCATCACTGATGGCTTCAAACACTGTTCCAACTCAGCCCGCTGAAATAAAATCCCTGTCAGGCTCTCAGGTTCACTACATATCATCAGTGGATCAAGAAGCACTACAGCAGGGTCAGCAACTTTTGACAACTCGATCATTTTAGAAATGTGACAGTCACAGAACCAAGGGTTGTCCTGCAGACCTAAACCAGAAGGGAGGAAAAGATTGATAAAGGTTATCAACAGATGACTTCAGTTTACATCATAGTCACTTGGGCAAGCAAGCATTTGCGCTGTCTCCCTGAAAACAGAAGTGCTTTGAGAGATGAAAGGGGAGTCACCTCTCTGTCAGTTTTGCCCTACAATCTGGCTACCTGAATGAACATAGCCTGTCATTTCCGACCATTAATGATTGTAGCCAACATTTACTGAGCATTTACTCTGTACAGGTCTCTGTTCTAAGGACGTACCTCTATTATTTAATCCCAAAATCCTATGAAGGAGAGTATTAGTGTCCTCATTTCAAAAATGAAGAAGCTGAGATATAGAGAAATCAAATGATTTGACCAAGGCCACATAGCTAATCAGCATCTGAGCCAAGATTCTAATCCAAGTACCACAGAATACTATAAATACACTAATAGAGATATTTCTAGCATGTTATGAAAGTACTTCTGTTACCGTAGGTATTGGAGGGTGTAGAGAGACACCTAACTCTGCCTGCACTGTGTCTTGGGTTTGCGTGATGTGAAGACCTTTGGAGGACAAGTTCTGTGTAGCATGTAGAGTGAGATGCAGGAGATGTCAGGAGATAAGACTGGAGACTGGGAGAGGCTGGAACAGAGCTTGCCATGAATGCCATGCATGGGGGCCGTACAGGTGCCCTACCCAAATCCCCCTTCAAGAGAGAAGCAGCAGCAAGGAATAGAGTTAGCTGACAGCCTCCAGTTGGAGGACTGCCTCAGCTTTCAGAACTGTTAGCAGACATGCTTTGGCCTTCAAGAAGAGTGTCCATTAGAGCTTTAAAGGCAAGTGAGGAAAATGTAACTATTGGAAACCAGAAGAAAGGAGACCCTTTTACGGAGTGGCAGAAAGTTTAGAAACACTGCCACCTGTGGTTAACATGGAAAGGAGAAAACACATTCAAGGAAATGAATGTTCCAGCCATTGATATTTCCTTCCACACGGAGTGTTGAAACTGCTGCCCGGTACTCCTTGCTGCTCGTAGTAAAATGTGAAGGGCAGACAACAGCTAAAGGAAGAACTGCTAAATATAAAGGAGCCAAAACTTGCTGGGTTGAGTAATAAAATTGCTTCTTAAACCCAGCCTCTCCAAAGTTCTCAAATTAAGAAAGGGCTTCAGAGCAAAAATCAAATCCAGGGACAGTGAAAGTATATAATTATTTGCTAATATCCTAGAAGGATCTCAGGTAGTGCTTCAGAGCCTTTGGTCAGACAAAAATCTCTCTAATGATATTAAGGGTGATGTCCCATGTAAATAAAGCGCAAAGCTGAAAGAGATTTATCTCAAAAAGATTTATGGTTGTGGCTTTTTACTAATGGAGTGGATTATAACATTGATTCATAAGGAGAAAAGACAATCATAATTTTTAAACATTCTAACCATGTTAGAAGATTTAACTTCATTCTTAAATTCTATTTATGTCTCTTTATGTCTATTTTTATTAGAATAGCACTTCATGAGTGGTTCATATTTTTCTGCCAGAATTTATAAAAATTTAGTTTTTTTATCTTCTTAGAAATTTCACTTCTTCCATGGATGAATTATCTTGAACTTCTTCCTCTTACATTTAGTCCTGTGAATCTATGACCAGTTCTCTAATATCCAACTTGCCAGCAAACATCAAATTCATTCTGTCATGTAACAATTAACATGTGGATAATACTTTTTGCTCTCAAAACACTTGTTATGCTAAATTTTTGCTTTATAAAAGAATAACAAAACAAGTTGACAGTTATTGTTTCCTGTATGACAAATATTGTACTTGTCAAGAATTGTAAAGGGTCTGAGTTTTATCCAACTTTAGGGTGACCAGTTGGCAGAAGACATAAGACTTCTGGTCAGAGATGAAGGAGATCTGGAGGAAGACGTTATTATCTCCCTTATACTGGGCAGTAAACATGCCTACCCTTTGCTCTGGAGGGAGATACATCTTTACCTTCCAAAGCAGTTCTCTACATAAACATCCTTAAAAAGATAGTTCAGAACAAAAGGCAATGACTGCCCCTGCTCACTAGACAGGCAGAATTGTGAGAGACCATGGAAAATTGTCTTCCAGCAGTGCTAAGTATGCTGAAGGATTTGTCTACCTCAAGCCTGACAATAGCATGAGGTAGATAATATTAGTATCATCATCATTTTATTTTTTTTTTTATCATCATCATTTTAAAGAGGAAAAAGCCAGCACTCAGAGAGGTTAAGGGTCTTCCTGTCGTTACACAACTGAATATAGTCAGGATTTGAACCTCAGTATCCTGATTTTAAATCTCATTCCCAAGCACTGTATGTCTTATATTGACCTCAGGAAGCTAGTGTGATTCTCTAAGTCTCACATCAGAGGATGCTAAAGCACAAAGAGATTACTGCCTTGATTCTGTAAGTAGCTTAGAGTCCTGACTAAATCCCAGATGTTTTAGCCTCCTAATCTACTACCCCTTCCACCATAACTCATTTCATCACCTAAAAATATTTAGGGCCACCGGGTGGCAGCTATAGTGCTGTTATCTATAAACACATGTCAAAGCAGCGATGTCCGGAGCACAAATGTCTACATGGGGAACCATCCAAGAACTGTAACATTAACGGGTCTACTCATGCTTTGAAACTGTCCTAAAAATGTGTTAATGGTGAAACAAAATTCTCTTAAAAATTAATCCTACTTTTATGTCTAAAAGTTATGTCTAAAAGTTACATAAAACAGGAAAATATTTTAAATTCCTCAAAAACATAATGTTTATTCTAGATTTGAAACATCCAAGGTCAAAGGCACAACTTTTAGAGCCTGAATAATAATAATGACCTGAGTGCTGAACACATTCATCAGGTGTTTTGTGTTTTTTGTTTTTTGTTTTTTTCCTTTGGGGGACAAAGGTACAAGAACTCCCTGAAGTTAAACTGTTATTTGCACTGCATTCCTTCAAGGCAACACACCCACCACAGTCACAGTAATTTGCATTAATTAATTTAGTTTATGTAACTATTCTTGGATGGGGCAAGCCAACTTTGCCTTATTCCTTTTCTAAAAGGATAATGTTTTCCATGCATCACAGTAGTTGAATTAATTGTGCTATTTTGTGTGTGTGTGAAAAGTCAGCAATAAATTCTTGTACCAAAGTTATTCTATAAGCTCTTGAAAGCAAAGACCATGCCTTAGTCTGTTTTGTAATGGCAGTAGTGTCTAACAATTCAAGGGGGAAAGTAAAGTCTTTTCAACAAATGGGTGCTGGAACAACTGGACATCTGTTTGGAAAAAACCTCAACCCCTACCTCATGCTACACTCAAAGACTATTTGAGATGCACCACAGTCATAAGCATAAAAGCCAAGAATATAAAGCCAGAGACTGAACATAATAGTTAAAACTATAAGGAAAACAGAATATTTCTGTGACTTGTAGGAAGACAAATATTTCTTAGATGAGACACAAAAGGCACTAACTATAAAAGAAAAAGCTGGTAAATCAGACGTCACTAAAATTTAAAAGTTTCTTACCAAAGACACCATGAAGAAAATGAATAAACAAACTACAGACTTGGAGACAATATTAATAATACACATAATTGACAAAAGGCTTGTATTCAATACTAAAAAGAAAATGACTTTTAAAAATTGTATATTGGCATAAAGGAATATAGCAATGACCAATGGCCCAATGAAAACATGGTCAATGCCATTAGTCATCAGGGAAATGCAAATTAAAATCACAATGCGAAATCACTCCCTGACCACCCACCCCTAGGAAATGACTGAAATGAAAAAGACTGATAACATCAAGTGTTGGTGAGGATATGGAGCAAGTAGACTGTTACACAGTGCTAGTGGGGGTGTAAAATGGTACAACCTCTGGAAAATTGGCAGTTTCTTAAGGAGTTGTATAGCCATCTTAGGACCTAGCAATTTCAATCCTGGGAATTTATCCAAGAGAAAGAAAATAGGTGCCACAAAAACCTTTGCATAAAAATGATAACAGCAGCTTAATTCATAATAGCTAAAAACTGGTAAGAGCCCATGTGTCCAAAAACAGGAGAAAGGATAAACAATTCATACATTCATAAAATTGAGTATGACTCAGCAAAAGGAACTATCCGTACATGCAGCGACATGGATGAATCTCAAGAACAATAATGCTAAATGAAAGAAGCCAGGCACAAGAGTGTATTTTAGATGATTCCATTTACATAAAATTCTAGGGCAAACAAAATTAACCTACTGTGATAGAAATAAAAATAGTGGAAGGGGTGCCTGGTTGGCTCAGTCAGTTAAGCGTCCGACTTCGGCTCAGGTCATGATCTCATGGTTTGTGGGTTCAAGCCCCACATGGGGCTCTGTGCTGACAGCTCGGAGCCTGGAGCCTGCTTCGGCTTCTGTGTCTCCCTCTGTCTCTGCTTCTCCCTGCTCATGCTCTGTATCTCTCTCCTTCGAGAATAAACATTAAAAATTTTTAAAAAAGAAAAAAAATAGTGGTTGCTTGGAATGGAGGAGATTGACTGAAAAAAGACAAAGGGGAACTTTTCCAGTGTGATAAAATTATTCCGTATCTTGGTGAGGGTGTGGGTTCTGTGGAGGTATGGCATTTATCATCATTTTCTAAGTTGTGTACTTAAGATCCATGGTATGTAAGTTATACTTCAACTCCTCCATTTAGAAAACGTTTGAAAAACAAAAGAATGATATCTCTGGAGATAAACTAAACTTGAAGCTTGACTGCCTTTCCACCAGCTGTAAAAAGGTGGTAGTACAGACCCACTTTATGGTATTGTCCTGAAGGCTGAGATACTGCCAGGGAGTCCTTAGAAGAGCACCTAGCACGGAATCAGCCTTAACTGCGTGGATTTGTCTCCTTGGTGCCTAGCAAAGAACAAGCATAGCAACAGGGACTGACAGGTGTTTGTTGAATTAAATTAATGCCATTTTAGAAAATTTTGTGGGAATACTCATGTGGCCGCTGCCCTTCAGGCAAACTTAATTCTAATCTGGAGAAGAGCTTATGTTTGCAATTGAGCAAATTTGGGTGCCAGTAAAAAGCACCCAGAAAAGCATTTTATATCCTCTCCTACTGCAAGCTTTTTCCTCCAAGACAAAGAGTGTGGAGCCTCACAGAGTCTGCCTGTGTAAATATTTGTCTATTCTGGAGAAAGAGACCATGGAAATTTATCTGTATTGCAAATCAAAACTCCAATCTAGTTTCACAGTTCACTTAAATGTTTACTTGCAAGACACTTGTTTATGTTTTTATGATACATTAGAGGATAATTTGATTAAGCTGATATTTTTACTCATGTAGAAAGAAGAGTCATGGAAAAGCCTCTCCCTAATTTTTTTATATTAAATAAATATATGATTTAAAGAGATAGTAATGCATACGTGAGGAAACTAACTCTAGTATTATTACATACAATACATTACAAAAGAGTGTGGAAGCACATGGGTTCTGGAGCCAAACAGCCTGTATTCACACCCCAGCTCCATGAGTATGATGAGTAAATTTGGGCTTGTGGCTTAACTTGTGTCTCAATTCTTCTGTAAAATGGGGATGAAATGATACTTAATACAGGGTTAACGTGAGACTGGAAGAAGTTATATATGTAAAATATAAGAACGAGACTTGGCCTTGAGTAAGCACTCCATCAATATTACCTATTACTATTATGGTTACAAACAGAACCGCTGTCTGCTAACAATAATGAACACGGTACAATAACAATTAAATAAAAGCAGAATGTGTTCCACCATAATAATAGAAAAGTAAATTCTAGAGGGTACTTGGAAAGATATAATTGCCACAGTTAAAACCTGAGTTCTAGAAAAGCTAGAACTGGTTCTCACCGCCATATTTTAATGACGAAATTAGAAGACTCCAATATAGTTAAAATAACAGAAAAAGCCAAAATAGAGGAGTCTTTCTTTATAAGACACATCTATCTCAGTCATAGCTGTTGTGGATTATTGTTGATCTAAAATTATAACCTCAGAGACTGTCCACCTCATATTCTAAAGAACTGTCACATAAAATATCTTATAATATTCTCATTACAGTCTTATGAGTCAGAAAAGAGGGAGTGAGTCCTCCTATCTCCATTTTCCAGATGAAAAACCCGAGTTTTCTGTGTGTGATTCACACACATGAGCCAGTCTTTTTTTTTTTCTAATTTTTTTTTAACATTTATTCATTTTTGAGAGACAGAGAGAGAGCGTGAGCGGAGGAGGGGCAGAGAGAGAGGGAGATACAGAATCTGAAGCAGCCTCCAGGCTCTGAGCTGTCTGTCAGCACAGAGCCCGATGCGGGGCTCAAGCCCACGAACCATGAGATCGTGACCTGAGCCAAAGTCAAATGCTTAACTGACTGAGCCACCCAGGTGCCCCGAGCCAATCTTATTAGAGGAGAGCATTTCTTTCCCCTTTTGTTACATAGCAGGCTATGATTTTGCTAAGATCAGCGGCCACATATGGTTGGGCATGTTTCAAAATATCTTTTGTTATTTATTATCATTATTATCATCACTATTATAAAAGCAATGCATGACCAAAGCAGAACATTTTGAAAATACAGAATACTGAAAAGATGTCCCACCACCCAAAGAGGACAATTAACCAGCTAGTGTATTTTTAAATTTTTTTCTTTGCACATTTTATTTATTTGTATTGTATTGTATTGTATTGTATTGTATTGTATTTTAGAGACAGCATTGCAAGCAGGGGAGAGGGACAGAGGGAGAGATTGAGAGAGTCCTAAGCAGACTCCACACTCAGTGCAGGGCCCAATTCAGGGCTGAATCCCACAACACAACCCTGGGATCATGACCTGAGTCAGACTCAAGAGTCAGACACTCAACCTACTGAACCACCCAGGCGTTCCTCTTTGCACATTTTAAAATAGTTATGATCATGAATATGTATAATTACATACCCTGATTTCTCAGTTTAATGTTATACCAAAAGTATTTTCATGTCACCTTTTTAAAGAATCTGCTTTTGAACAGTCTGAACCCTGAAGCATAGATAAAGATGTTTATCTCTTAGGACTGTGAGATTTCATAACCCTTTTCAGTTTGATCCCTAAACTTTTATCCAGATTTAACTCACAAGGGAACAATATTAATGTCCCATAAATCAATTCTTCATAATGATATTAGCAATATTAGTGACTAGTCATTAGAGAGCTATTAATAAGAATTTATTAATTTGATTTTATTTTCTACTATAGAGCTCCATTTGGTAATTCTATTAGAACCAAGAGTCACTTTCAAAGAAACTTAGAAAAATGTGTAGAGAAATAGAATCTCAATGTTTAAGACAATTTCTAGCTATTAGTGTTACTCATAAGGACTAAATTAGTGGCTAAAGTAGAGTAAATAAATACTGCTGTACAGGTTTACACGGTGCCTGTCATGGTGTACATAATAATAAGGACTCCACAACTATTGTTAAACTAATATTTTTCCCCAATCCATCCTATAATATTCCTTTTATTCTCTAATAGAAACGTTTGAAATATTAGATAAACAGTAGGTAAACAAAAAATAGCCATATAATAAAAAATTACATGACTTTTCCTCTTTGTGTCTGGTTTTTATCACTCATATTTTTAGTCTCATAAGCACCAAAATGTATTTACATTTCAACAAAAGCAATGCTAAAATCATTTAAATGCTGCCACAGCATTTTTCCTTTTTATCAAAAAAAAAAAAAAATCTCAGTTATCTTTATTTATAATTTGCTTTACAAATATTTGAGCATGTGATATTGGTCAATAGGAATTCCTGGCACAAATTTAGCATCGAGTTGCCTCTCACGCCAAAAGGCTTATAAGTCATTTCCCTGACCAAAGACCCAGTTCTTTATCCTGAGAAATACAGCCTCTCCTGCAGCCCTGATGGACATAACTGGTGAACTAATGACCTAGGCTTACTGGGTGAACAAGAATTTAGGAAATCAACTTGATCAGAGCCTCAGGCTTGTGTCACACACAAAAGTATGAAAGACCTCACTGCCCACAGATACCCCTGGAGAAGGGTCTCAGTTCCCTGATTTCAATCTGGCAACCACATTTACCGGGCATTTGCCATGTGTAGAGCGCCGTGCAAAGCACTGTGGGAAGATACAAAAAAAGGAAGAGATAGACTTACTGAAAGGAGTTTACACTTTAAGAACCCAAGACAAATACCCATAGAACCTAAACAAAGTCAAGATCAAAGTCTACAAAACATATCACAGTTAAACTAAGAGACCAAATCCACTAGGAGACCCCAATAACTGGTGCCTTCATCATTTCTTTTTAGATTAAGAAAATTTGGAAGCTGTTCTCCCTAATTAATTAAACCACTGCCACCTCATAAAGATGCCAGTGCCCCTCTTCTACTCCTGAAGAGCCTGATGAAGGGCTGAAAAGAGAACAGAGCAGGTTGACTGTGGCAGAGCATGGAGCATTGATATGTTCACAGAAACAGGGCAGGTTGGTAGGTTTTGTCACTCAGCCCCAGTATCTCTGACAGCACCATCAGTCTCTCAGTTTATGAAACTAACTCTCCTCACTCCTCCAACACACATACTGCCTGCCACCCTCCCTCCAGCACTCATAGAGAGCCATTACACATTACACAGGGTAAACAAGTCAGTTGACCCTAAGTCAACCAATAAAGTGCCATTCCATCAAAAACTCAAGTATAGAGTAAAAAGCCAAATTCAATAAATGTGAAAAGGCTGAACAGCTGAAGGCATGCAAAGCAAATAATCTGGACCCAAGAAGCCCAGAGGCTTCTGAGCTTACCAAGAATAATTCTTTGTGGTGAAAGGTCCAGGCTTCTTGACGATGTTGTAAGTAAGTGGGACCAGCTCTCCAGGAAATCTGGTGGTAGTGTGGTTAGCCTGTTGCTTGATAAATCCAAGTAGACAAGGTTCTTCAGGTACCTGACCACCTCGTTAGGCACACTGGTTATTCTGTTGTTGTGCAAATCCAGGGTCCTCAGCTGGGGCATGTCCAGCAGAGATGCCCAAGGGAAAGCGGCCAGAGAATTTCCATCCAAGCGCAACTCATGCAGCTGCTTTAGGTTGTAAAAGCTGCTGGCATCAAGGCTGGCCACGGAATTGTAAGTCACCCAGAGGTACTGGAGCTCCACCAGGTAGTAGAAGGCCTCTGCAGGGATTCTGCGGATGACAGTCTTCTCTATACGTAGCTTCACAGTTTCCACAGGGAAGTTCATAGGGACCTCATTCATATCCAGGTCATTACATAGCACCGACCTAGTGTCACAAAAGCAGTGGAAGGAAACCTGCTTTCCAAGACCCACGTGAAAAAATAATACTTGAAACATGCATCAGTTTTTCATTTCCTACTCGTTTTCACAAAATACCTGTTCAGCCTGGCTGACCTATTCATAATTCATCATCACCATCATCTTCTTTTAGGTTGAATCATATGAAATGGCCATTTTAGTAGGATAAAAATGATCAGATATCAGCAATTTCATGTGTTTCAACCTACTATTGATGGAACTCTTTATGTGTCAGACCGGTACAACACACATCACATCCACCTAATTTATCAACAGCCCTATAAGGTAGATACTGGGTAATAGGTAAAGGCACCGGCTCTAGAGTCAGGCTGATCTTGGTTGAGATCTAAGCTCTGCCACTTCCTTTGTGGACATGAAAAGCCACGTCAGTCCCTCAACTTCATTTTCCCACATGGCACTGTTAGGATGATTAATTTAAATGGGTGTAAACTTTTATACCTTCCTGGCACATAATAATGGGTGTTTGCCATTTTTTATCATTAATCTATTTTTACAGATAAAATAACTGAGGCCCACCAATGTGCGATAACTGCTGAAGGTCATATGGCCAGTGGGTTACACAGCCACCTATTAAACCCACATCTGTCCAACTCTAAAATACACACTTTTAACCACTTTAGGAAATGACCCATATTTTTAAAATCCCCTGTTAACGTTATAAATTGATCCCTTTTAAATAACTTAATTTTAAAAAGGAAGAAAGGAAGGAGAAAGAAAAAAAAGCCAAGTGTTCACACTAGATGCTTAAAGTTGAACTCTATTTTAATGTGACCGGTGAGTTCCTTTCAGCCTAAGGAATAAACCAGAAACTGCAAGTTTATTTCTTTTACCACTCACTAACTTAAGTGACCTTGAGTAAGTCACATTGTGATCTTGTTTAATGGCATTTGTAAAACAGGCATAGAAAAACAAGCCTGTCCCCTCTGTGGATATAAAGTATGAAGAATCAGAGAATTTAGATTCATTTTAACCTGAAAAAAGACTTATTTATCCCTCATTCATACTCACTCCCACTGGATTGCTGAAAAATGAACAATAAAAATTTTGCAAAGCATAGTCTAAATTACAGTCTATTATACTTGTAGTACATAATAACAATGAAACAGCCATTTGGTAAAAACAGGACATTAAATCAGTGAATTTTATTTTACTTTATTTTTTTTAATTTTTTTTTCCAACGTTTTTTTATTCATTTTTGGGACAGAGAGAGACAGAGCATGAACGGGGGAGGGGCAGAGAGAGAGGGAGACACAGAATCGGAAACAGGCTCCAGGCTCCAGGCTCCGAGCCATCAGCCCAGAGCCTGACGCAGGGCTCGAACTCACGGACCGCGAGATCGTGACCTGGCTGAAATCTGACGCTTAACCGACTGCGCCACCCAGGCGCCCCAAATCAGTGAATTTTAAAAGCCAGTGTATAATGAAAAGGGAAGTAGGTAGCAGAAAGCTGGAGTGCGCTGACAATATCATCTCCTTTCTGTAACTTTAGGAGAAGACTATGGAATCATTGGAATTCTCTAGGAACACCTCTTTTTCTTCATCTCTATTCCAAATTACAACTTTCAGTGCTATTTTATACCAGAATGGTAAGTCAGCATTCCAGCGTAATGGAAAAAAGCCTGGATAGGAAGCGGAAAGACGTAGCATCTTTATCAACCAGTCACTGTATCAACTCAGTGTTGTGACCTTGGACAAGTCATTTAATCTCTGTATGGTTGTGTTTCTTTGTTTATAAAAGGACAGCAGTCAAACTAGATTATTTCTAGAGTCCTTGCCAGGCATAACGTGCTATGGTTTTTATAAAATCAATAATGGGGTTATCATGGGGAAAAAAATAAACATTTCTGTGGCTGTTTTCTCACAATTAGGGAGCCCCTAGTCATTAACTGCTTCATATCTTTTGCCAAGTAGGTCTTTAATTTGTTACATTCTTTCCTTGTCTTAACCTACTTAGTGAATATCCCAAAAAGATACAAAGAGTTGGTTAAGTAAAGTTCAAACAATAACAAATCAAATTACTCAAAAATATATTTTACTTATTATTGTTTATTTGTTTAAAGTTGTAAGATATAGTGGCCTGGGTTGCTCAGCTGGTTAAGCGTCTGACTTTGGCTCAGGTCATGATCTCAAGGTTCATGGGTTTGAGGCCTGCATCAGGCTCTGTGCTGACAGCTCAGAGCCTGGAGCCTGCGTGGGATTCTGTGTCTCCCTCTCTCTCTCTCTCTGCCCCTCCCCTTCTCGTAATCTGTCTCTCTCTCTCTCTCTCAAAAATAAACATTAAAAAATAAAAATTAAAAAAATAGTTTTAAGACATAAATTGGGCGATTCTTTTAACTAATTATTTTCAATGAGAGGCTCACTGTTCACTTCAACCAAGCCACAAAATAATCTGGTTGTTATTAAATATCCTCCCCCCCCCCCACGTCCCCCCCACCAAAATCAAGTTCTACCAAGTTTAGCTAACAACAGTTCTGTTTTGCATTTAACTTCTATCTCAAAGGACTCACTACATTATTAGTATGTAAGTATTCTCACTCCACAGGTAGATGTTAAAGCAGCCCAGAGATTAACTTCAGTGAGGCCCCCCAGTGTCTGCAATAGACAAGGCTGATTTGTATCTTTCCAACTTTTCTTTGTAAACTCCAGTACCTTAAAATGAAAAATTCTAACTATGAACATCTCTAAATTCACTCTTGTGATCTTCCTTCCTACTTTTTAAGGTCTATCCAAAAGGCATGAAAAAGAAATGGGAAATCAGGGAAGCAAATGCTCTGGTACCTCCTAGATTGGCCCTCCCTCTCATGCCTTCTGTAAACAAGCTGAGCTGGCCACACACATTTCAGTGGTTTGACCTAAAAGGGACATGTTGTGAATATGAGTGCAGTGAAGATTTTGGTTACACAGAATGTGTTTGAGAGTCTCAGATAATTTGAGAGGGTTTTAAGAGCTGAATTGCTCAAAATGAAAACAATGGAGTGAGCAACTGGTATTAACACAATTAAGCTAAAGCTTAGGTAAATTAAACCTTCTGTCCTCTGATACCTGGTCAACAATTTGCTTTCAAAATAAGGCTGCCTAGTTGGAGTCCTTTTCCAACAAAATCATTAGAACACTTAATAGCAAGGAGAGGAGCATACCTTGATCCTGTGCCGTCATTTCTGCCATGATAATCGCAGGTGCACTGTGAAGGACATGAACAGCTCACTCCCTCCAAAAAGCTAATGAGCACAATGCACAGGCATGCTGAAAGACGCATCGCTCCTTGTAGAGGTTATTTGAACAGAAAGTAAAAACCAAATCCTAAACTTCAGAAACTGGTGTGCCAGGAATGCAAACAGCCATTTAGTAACAGCAGATTAGATAGGATTAGCTGAGATCTGTAGTTACTTAACCTTCAAGTGTATTTTACAGGGGATCAATCGACCTAGGCTTTGAAAATGGTTTCAGCAAAGTAACACATTCCAAAGAATATGAAAATCAAGCACATGTCAAGAAAATTTCAATAGTTGCCCATCTCCAGATTTGCAAGGAAATGCCTATTAAATCCTTTTCCTATGAATGTAATTGCTACTATACTGTGAAGATACACTTAACGTTTAAAACAATTCAATGTTTTAGGGGTGCTAGAAAATACTGCAGCTTATTTATATAACATTATAAATTATAGTTTTTGCATTTGTGATCTCCAAAAACAAAGTAAACAAAACCCAGTACCTAGATTTTTTAGGCAAAATGCTTCAATCCACCACTGAGTAGCAGGACCCAGGCTCTGGTGAGAATGTCTCCTGCAGCTCTCCCACGTCACCTCAGTGCAGCATGTTTGTTTGTAATGAAGGCCATTATCTTGGTTTAAGAATATATTTTATTCTACATTAGTTTCCCAAGTTACGGGCATCAAGCCAGATCTGAAGATCCATTTCTTTTAGCAAAATTAGGCTCTATCAGAAAACAAAAATGTAATTCAATAATTAAAAACTACCTCCAATCACAGAAGATGGACAATCCTCATCGACAGTTGATAGTCATGGATTTAGTGGCGTGTGTGTGTGTGTATGTGTGTGTGTATTGATTGGCCTTGCCTGATCTCACTCACACACACACACACACACACACACACATATATAATTTAATCTTGCTATTATTGTATTGGGTAGTTCTATCAATCATCTTTAAACCAAAAAAAAACTTTTTCAAAAGGAAATTCTATAAAAGTAAGAATATTATGGGAAGTTTTATTTAAAACTGATAGAATGCATATAGAAACAATAAAGTCAGCAAATTGTGCTCAATTAAAATAAAATACTGCAGATTTTAAATGTCCATTCTTTAAACAGTATTACATTATCATACTATGCTTAATGGTTATTTCAAACAACAAATACATGAGTCTACAAATGCATTCCACATTCAACAGTTTTTTTATTGAGTGCCTACTATGTACCAAGCAACATGCAGTTATGTGCTAAGAATACATCAAAGAGCAAGCATACAGCTATCAATAGCCATTTCAGTTAAGCAAGACAATAAGTTCTACAGATCTGCTGTGCAATACTGTAGTCACAGTTACCAATACTATATTGTACATTTAAAAACTGGTTGAAAGGGTAGATTGCATGCTGTGTTCTTGCCACTATGAAGTAAATTTCAGACAAAATAGGAACAAAAGAACAAAACACAAAAAACCCACTCTGATTAAATTAAGTCTAGTGGCAAATATATGGAAATATATATACAGAAAAATGTTAATTGAAAATGCAGAATACATAATAATATACAGAAATTATATTGCTATATAAAGTAAATATGTGCATCAACTAATGTGATTTAGAAGCAAGTGTTTAATATTCATTTGATTATTTTTGTTAAATATTATGTTAATATTTGCATTAAAATTTTAAGAGTGAAATGCTAAAAATGTTTTCCATCTAGTTCCATCTAGGAACATCCAACAACTCATTTCTGTAATTTACTTACTGAAGACTATTTATTATTATTAATTTATTTCAATATTAAAATAATGGCTACTTCTAGTCTAATGGAGGACCCAGGCAAGTTACTTGGTCATTGATACAGTGTAATGAATGCCATGATTGGGAGAAATAGAATGGGCCTTAATCTCATGTGCCTAGCTTCATCAAAGGAGATGGACATAAGTTTACATAAAGGGCATAAAGAAACATTCACTACAGTAGCCATCCCACAAATAGAAGAAATAGGAGAAACACTTGAGGCATTTAGGGTCTAATAGGACAATAATCTATGTATCTGATCTAAACACGATCATATTTAAAATAAAACTAAACCATTGGAGAAAAAAGTAAATAAAAAAATTTTGATACTGTGTGCTTTTTCTCTTATTTCACTTTCTTCCAGAAGTCAGTGGGTTTTGAGATACATCCATTGGTAAAATACTTGTCACGGGCATAGGTTGGTGATTCTGACATTTGAACATGGCAAACATCGCCTTCCGAAATCTACAGTAAAAAAAGGGGAAATCTGGCATTATCCTATAATGATTTGGAACTATTAAAGCATTTTCAAATATGGCTAAGATGCCTCTACTGCTAATTGACATCTCCAAATAAATTTCTGCCTCCAACTTTAAAAGCATTCATAGGGGCGCCTGGGTGGCTCAGTCGATTAAGCAGCCGACTTCGGCTCAGGTCATGATCTCGCGGTCCGTGAGTTCGAGCCCCGCGTCAGGCTCTGTGCTGACTGCTCAGAGCCTGGAGCCTGTTTCAGATTCTGTGTCTCCCTCTCGCTGACCCTCCCCTGTTCATGCTCTGTCTCTCTCTGTCTCAAAAATAAATAAAACGTTAAAAAAAAATTTTTTTTAAATAAAAAAAAAAAGCATTCATAAATGTTTAAGGTATATGGTACAGTTAAAGACCAGTTTTACACCACTGATTATAAATATTGAAGGCATTTAATACAAATCAATAATTATGCCTGTTTAAGATGACACTTCTAATGTCAATTACAGTTTACTTGAACCAAGGATGTGTGTTTCATGCATTTGTTCTTCTGAACAAAGGCCAGTTGAAATTAAGGGGAGCTTGAAAATGACTAATCTTTCCAAAAGAACTACCAATAGGCTCTGAATTTAAAATGTGTTCTTGGGGCGCCTCGGTGGCTCAGTCCGTTAAACCTCTGACTCTTGATTTCAGCTCAAGTCGTGATCTCACAGTTCGTGAAATAAAGCCCTGCCATCAGGCTCAACGCTGACAGCGAGAAGCCTACTTGAGATTCTTTCTCTGACTTTCCCCTGCTAACTTAGGCATGCATGTGCACCCTTTCTCTCAAAATAAATAAAAATGTGTTCGTTATTCTTATGTGGTCTGTTTGCTCTTAAAAGTTTTTGTTTCCCTGTATTCCTGTAGCTAAAGCTGCTCTACCAAACATGTGCCTAAATAACGTAAGTTTAATAGAAGCATCGCTGGCATTCCAGGATCAAATTACCTGACCTCTACTGAGATTTTTCTTATCAAATATTTAAGGACAATAAATTAGTTATTCCACCTTTCTGCAGTAACAGGAAATAAAATAATCTAAGCTTCACAGAGGAAATCTTGCTGAGTCCCAACAAGGGGGGAGAGGGGAGAGTGGGGGATTCTTTATTATCCTGAATGACTACCCACCCCTGAAGTCCTTTTATTTCAGCACTGGGTTTTTCTCTTGCATCTGAATGTCTTCTGTTCTAATATACAACTACCCACTTATGGAGTTCAACGTTGTCTTCTTCACCTTGTCCCTTTTCTGGTAATAGAACCACTCTTTTCTTTGGAAAATCAATTCCATGTATTTTGGGTGGGGTAACCACGAGAACTAAGCTGAGCCCACTAACAACTTTCCAGCAGCTTTTCGGCCAGGGAGCTGTCTGAGACGAAACTCGAATTTGGAAAAGCTTAGATGGTAGAACTTGGGTCTTGTGTTGCTGTGATCATCTCACCCCCATGTGGGAAGAGGCTCTCATAGAACTGGAGCTCTAGGCATTTAAGGGCCTAGATGCTTCTCCAGTTGCATGAGCCAAATAATTTTTACACTAGTTTGAAGTGAATTTCTGTCAGTCTCCAACCCCCCTAATTTTTTTTTAACATTCTTTCTATATCTGTTTTTTTTTTAAAGCATTTTAGACATTACTTACTTTTTATTAGCAACCACATAAATACAGGGATTGTAGAATGTAGAAGATTTTGCAAATAGTGGAGCTATGATGGCCATTGAGGGAGGGATCTTCTTTGGGTCACCAAAAGAAGCCCATAAGCACACGATGGAATAAGGGGACCACGCCACCAGAAACATAAATATCATTATCACAGACATCTGTAAAATAAATCAATATTTGGCAAACCCAATATCTAAAATATTGAAATTTTTTAATTTTTTTGATGTTTATTTTTGAGAGAGAGAGAGAACAGGAAAGGGGCAGAGAGAGAGGGAGAGAGAAAGAAGACAAAGAATCTGAAACAGGCTCCAGGCTCCAAGCTATCAGCACAGAACCTGATGTGGGGCTCAAACTCACGAACTGGCAGATCGTGACCTGAGCTGAAGTCGGATGCTAAACTGGCTGAGCCACCCAGGCACCCCAAAAACTGAATTTTTCCAAACCTCATTGTACTTTGCTTATGTGCCTGAAGTCCTCTATGATAACAAGAACTTATTAAATGAGTAGAATGTTATACAGATGTAAAGGATGTCCTCTTTATCTGGGAAAGGAAGAATACAAAAGCTGGCTTTGATGAAAGGCACATGAAAACCCACTCTTAACCCATTTCTAGTAATTGTGCTATGGACTGCTGGCATTGTGCTTTTTCCTCTCACTCTCATTATTTGCTAATCTAAAAACTAACTTTCTCACTTTCTAAGTTCAATCTTGAAAAGACCAAAGTCGTATATTGAGTTCATTGTATTGTAATACAGAAGCTCCACATAGATGTACAGTGCAGATAGTTTTGTAACGCAGCTCCCTTGCATCTCCTTTATATAAAAAATTATAATTTTTACATTGTTCCTTATTGATTGTCCACTAAAATGATAGAAA
Source organism: Panthera uncia (assembly GCF_023721935.1). NCBI lineage: Eukaryota > Metazoa > Chordata > Mammalia > Carnivora > Felidae > Panthera > Panthera uncia. Next base: position 89,990,815 of record NC_064811.1, on the reverse strand, counting down.
GAGGTTTAAAAAGATCTAAACCCTTAAGGTCTGAGAATCACAGATTAGACAATAGCCTTGTAAAAATTAAAACTGAATAACCATTGGGCAAGCATCAAATTATTTATCAGACACAAGAATAATTTAAAAATAAATTTAAAAAACTTTTAAAAGTACCATCAGTGAGGGAACATGAAATAGAGACTAATCCATTACGCAGAACTTCAGAAAGTCCCTGGAATTGGAGGTAACAGCTAACTCTGAATGTAGGGCAGCACATGGAACTTAAAATAGCAGAACTCATTGAAATCTGCAAAAACAGACAAACTTCTGAATCCCCTTACCATTCCACCATGCAGCTGCCCCATCCCCTCCCCAGAAGAATCCCAGAGCTTCAGTCTAAGAGGTAGGAAACTATAGGATCTTGGGCTTAGCAGAGAGCTGGAGCACTGTAAGAAAGGGGTGCTGCATGCTGTCTGTCCCCTCCCTGCTCTGAGCCATGAGAATCTGGGAAACAGACTTGTGCTTCCCACTAAGGAACATGAAAGAATCTCCTTGGGAACTGACCAGCCCAGGAGAAAATACCTGGAGATACACAGTGTCAGAAATTCCCCCCAAGGAAACATCCCAGTGAGGAGCAGTCCAGAGCTCACAATCAGCTTTTTAGTGTATCACTTTTAAATATGTAGGAGACAGTCGCTGACCACCAGATATTGAGGAAACAAACTGACAGGCAGAGACAAAAATGGTGTGTGTGTGTGTGTATCTATCTAATGTATATATATAAATTATATACATATATATGTACCTAAACACACACACACACACACACACACCACAATGGAATATCACTTACCCATAGAAAGAATGAAACTTTGCCATTTGCAACATGGATGGACCCAGAGGGTATTATATTATGCTAAGTGAAATAAGTCAGACAGAGAAAGACAAATGCCATATGATTCCACCTATATGTGGAATCTAAGAAACAAAACCAAATGAACAAACAGACAGACAGAAATAGACTCATCAATATGGAAAGCGTGGTTGCCAGAGGGGAGAAACATAGGGGATGAGTAAAATAGGTGAGGAGAATTAAGAGGTACAAACTTCCAGTTATAAAATAAATAAGTCATAGAGGTGAAAGTACAGCATAGGGAACATAGTCAATAATATTACAATGACATTTAATGGTGACAGATAGTAACTACAATTATTGTGGTGAACATTGTATCATGTAGAGAATCATTGAATCACTATGTTGTACACCGTACACCTGAAACTAATATAACATTGTATGCCAACTATACTTCAATGATAATTCTTTTTTTTAAAAAGATACCAAAAAATGATGCAGAAATTCAGGGGAAACAAATATGTGATGAACAGAAATGAGAGAAGATACATATCCATAAAACAAGAAGAGGGGGCTATTGAAAAGGAGTAGAGGGTGTAAACTAATTCTTTTTATCTATAAAAAATGGGCTTTCTCCTATGCCCTATCTATAAAAGAAAGAGGAGAATTTTTAAAATGCAATAGAAAAGTTGAACAATGTGATTAGCCAGGATCAGGGTACTGAGGTGAGTCATGCAAGCTCAGGGTGAGATCCTATCTTTATTTAAAATTTTATATTTTGTTCAGTGAGTTTCTGACATTAATTTTGATTTTTTTAAAAAATGCTACATTAACTGGAGCACCTGGGTGGCTCAATCAGTTAAGCATCAGACTTCGGCTCAGGTCACGATCTCACGGTTGGTGAGTTTGAGCCTCGTGTCAGGCTCTGTGCTGACAGCTTGGAGCCTGGAGCTTGCTTGGGATTCCGTGTCTCCCTCTGTACACCTCCCCTACACTCACTGTGTGTCTCTGTCTCAAAAATAAATAAGCATTAAAAAAAATAATAAAAATACATTAACTACTTTGTGTGTTGGGGGGGGGGTGGGGATTACTGAGTTTTGTGGTGCCTGATTAAATTTTGCACCCGGGGCACCTGGGTGGCTTGGTCGGTTAAGCATCTGACTTCAGCTCAGGTCATGATCTCACGGTCCATGAGTTCGAGCCCCGTGTTGGGCTCTGTGCTGACGGCTCAGAGCCTGGAGCCTGTTTCAGATTCTGTGTCTCCCTCTCTCTCTGCCCCTCCCCTGTTCATGCTCTGTCTCTCTCTGTCTCAAAAAAATAAATAAACGTTTAAAAAAAAAATTAAATTTTGCACCCAAGTCTTGAGCCTCATTTTTCTCACCCAACCCCAGACATAGACATGGTTGAGGAAATCTCTCAGAAAGAAACAAACGGAAACAAAGCTCAAGACAGAGACAACATAGGAGAGAAAATTTAAGAAAATTAGAAGGTAAATCCAGGAAATTTAATATTAAAAAAAAAAAGGACTTCCAGAAAAAGAGAACAGGAAAAACAAAACAGAGAGAGGAAATCGCCAGAGAAATAATACAAGAAGTCTCCCAGAAGGGGAGGACCTGAGTCTTCATATTGAAAGAACTCACCAAGTACCCAGCACATGGTGAATAAAGAGCCCCATCAAGGCACATCTGCATGAAATTCTAGAAAATTGGAGACACAGAAATGATCCTTCAAGCTTCCAGAGAGAATGCATAGATCACTACAAAGGGACTGTCACAAGCATGCTGTCAGCCTTCGTAATAGCAACACCGGAAGCTGGGAAGCTATAAGGCAATGCTTTCAAAACTCTTTGAAAATCGTTTTCTACTTAAAATTCCATACAAGGCAAACAGTCAAATATAATCATAGAATTAAGACATTTTTCAGGCAACAAAATCTTTAAAAAATATACCTCCCTATAATCTCAGAAATCTACTTGAGAATGTGTTCCACCAAATGAGAGAGTAACCAAGAAAAAGGAAGATACGCAAGCCAGAATACAGGTGATTCAACCCAGGAAAGAGGCCAAAGACATTCCCAGTTGGTGATAAAGACATCTGAGGATGCTGGCAGTGGTCTTAGAGAAGGGCCAGTATAGAGCAGGACACTTGGAAGTGCCAGGAGGGACTGTTCCAAAAAAAAAAAAAAAAAAAAAAAAAAAAGGATAAAATCAATTAGTCTCTGATGCATTTGAAAATATTGAGAGGAGGGGCGCCTGGGTGGCTCAGTTGGTTAAGCGACCGACTTCGGCTCAGGTCACGATCTCACAGTCCATGAGTTCAAGCCCCGCGTCGGGCTCTGTGCTGACAGCTCAGAGCCTGGAGCCTGTTTCAGATTCTGTGTCTCCCTCTCTCTCTGCCCCTACCCTGTTCATGCTCTGTCTCTCTCTGTCTCAAAAATAAATAAACGTTAAAAAAAAAAATTTTTTTTTTAAAAGAAAAAAAAAAGAAAATATTGAGAGGAGATTGGCACTTCTGGTAGGGAGTTAAGAGATGAATTGGCAATAGGTACACAGAACAGTAACCATAACTATGGTGGTGGGGAGGGTAGGACAGATGGGGAGCAGAAGAGGAGACAGAGAGGAGGAGGGAGGAAGAAAGAAAGGAATGAATTATTTACCCCAAAAGAAAAACAATTTGTTTAAAAAAATACAAATCACAGAACCTTACAGAGGTCTGCAATAAACAAAATTTAGGTAGTTACGATAATGTAAAATAATGTAACCAAATATTAACATTATACTGACAAGATGAGGAAAAAAGGTTGGGGTAGAGGAGTGGGAAAGATGATATAAGAGAGAGAAATTCTCATTGTCCATAGTGGGAAAATCAAGAGTAATAGCAAATAAAAATATCCAAAACAGCAGATAAACACATCATTTAGAAATATGGAGGCAGGGACGCCTGGGGGCTCAGTCGGTTAAGCATCTGCCTTCAGCTCAGGTCATGATCTAATGGTTCATGGGTTCGAAACCCCACGTGGGGCTCTGTGCTGACAGCTCAGAGCCTGGAGCCTGCTTTGGATTCTCTGTGTCCCTCTCTCTGCCCCTCCACCACTCGCGCTCTGCCTCTCTCTGTCTCTGTCTCTCTCAAAAAATGAATAAACATTAAAAGAAAGAAAGAAATATGAAGGCAAACAAGAAAAAGAGCCAGGGAATAAGAATCAGGTGTTGGGGAGAGGTGATTATAATATAGACCACATATGTGTAAAAGCTCCATTGCAAAAACATTTTAAGGATTTTAATCTTACCTTTGTCACATCTACCTGATTTGACCAATCTCTGTTGAGGTATCCAGTGCAGTTACTAGTATCATGGCATTTAATGGTTTGAGTGACATGGTAATAACAGTAAAACATCACTGTCAAGGGTACAATAAAATTTATCGCAATAACTGTCATCGTGAAAGAAACAAAAGATCTGAAAACAAGAAAAGGGAATCATTAAATCACTACTTGTTTAAAGTGCTAAATAGGGCAAAGGAAATAGGACAATATTAAAAATAATACTAGCACTGTTAAACAGTCACTGTATTATTAAATAGCTTAGGAAGGATATTTAACTAATTCCTTTAGACTAGGAGTTGGCAAAGTGTAGCCTACAGGCCACGCCCAGCCTTGTCATCCGTCTTTGTAAATTAAATTTTATTGGAACTACATTCATTTATATACTATCTATGGCTGCTTTCACAGGCAGGCTTGAACAATTATAACAGAGACAGTCTTGTCTGTAAAGCATAAAAATATTTACTATTGCCCCTTTACAGAAAAATCTTAAATTTAGATTCAGAAATTTTCTACTTGTTTTTCTGAGTAGTCTTCCGTTTTCTTTAATAAACGAAGTTACCCTCTTTTTCCTGGTAAATACAGAGAAGCAAAACTAACAAACAAGCGAATCCTTACAGTGACTGCTTTTGCTGTGTAATTTCAGCTTTATCACCAGACTATCTTGAAAAGATAGTAGGGACTCAGCCTGGGCTTCCCGCAGAGCTGCATGCTGTCTAGCGATATTAACACTCCCTTTTCCCTTTTGGATTCTATCTCTGAGTTACAAATACCAAAAGGGTGCTTCTGTGCCCACTTTGGTGCCACGGGAGAGGATGTAAAAGGGTAAGGGGAACAAGGGAGCTGGATGGCCTTTACTTGCAAACAAGAGTAATTCAATGCTGGATTCACATGTCACCACCAAGGAAGCACTTTGCCACACTCTGATTGGAAAACATTTGACCTGACCTTAAATTTGAAATGGTGAGAAAATGTCTACATTAGAAGTATTTGATTATAAAGTGTAAATGTGTCTCTTACGCATCATTTTTCCTCCAGTTTATGGTACAAGTAGCCCCAGTAGGATCTGGGGTATAACTAGCCCACCCTATGATAGGCATCAAAGCCCAAAAGAGGCCATTGAGCCAGGCCCCCAGAATCATGCTGATGTAAGTGTTGGTGGTCATTCTTCTTCCTATTAACAAACAGATGAAATATTAGCATCATTTGCCAGTGATGAATTCATACCTCCACTTTGTTTTTTACTAACTATTCAAATTTGTTGTCAAGTAGATTCTTTGCAAAGCACTTTAATTCATTCAGAGGCCTATCTATGTGAATTTATATTCAGAAAAGAAAATGGCATTTAAGCCAAAACCTGAATGATAAAAAGGGTCAGCCAGAGGACAAGCAGGGAGAAACACTTTCCAGGCCTAGGGAAATAGCATTTACAAAGATCCCAAAGTGGGAAAGGCCTTGTCCAGTACTCCAAAGTGAGAGGCCCTAGCCAAAGCTGGAAAGATAGCCAGGGGCCAGACCACACAGGCCCTTGGAGGCTGTGCTATGAAATTTGGATTTTATTGTAATTATAATAGGAAATCATTGAAACTTTTGAACAAGGATTCTCAGACAAATAAGACTGACCATGATTACAATTCATTACACACACACACACACACACACACACACACACACACATATATATGCATGTGTGTATATGTATACATACACAAACACACACACACATACAAAATGTATATGTATATATATATATATATATATATATATGTGTATATATATATATGTATATATATATATATATATGGGTGGTTTTTTTTTTACATTTATATTTTAAAGTAAATGTGTGTTAAGTGGTACTTAGGCAGGAAGTACCTTCCATTGAGAAAGTTGAGAGAAGTGCTATACCTGAGTTAGGACTGCAGATGGTCAGGTATCGATCCATAGCCACAACAGTGAGTAATCCAATACTTGCCATTCCAAAAAAGATATTCAACCCAGCATAAATCTAAAAATCAAAATCGGAAAGAACCCACTATTCTACATGCCCTCCCAAGAGATATTTACATTTTTATTCCAGTGTTAGAATATATTTTAGATACATTGAATGTTTTTTATTTTAATAATTTTAAAATACATTTTCCATTGTCATATTGTAACTGGCTTATTAAAGGCATTTATGGAAAGTGCTTTAGGACTTCACTAATTAAAATAAAATGTTAAGACTTAAAGTAATACTTCTATACAACATATTCTATTAACAGAGTAAAAAACAAACTATAAATGAGGTACAATGCATATAACCAACAAAATACTAGTGTTTATAAGGTAGACAATTCAACAAGGGGAAAAGACAAACAGAAAAATGAGTGATTCACACAAGAGGGAATCTGAATATTTATGACATAAGATGTAAACCACAATATGTATTCAAAGAAGTGCAAATTGTAAGATACCATTTAGACACATAAAAATGATGAAAAAAAAATTAGAAGTCTGACAGTCCCAAGCATTAGGGAGAATGTGGAATCATAGAAGTTTTCCTAATTGGCATACCCATTTTGGAGAGCAATTTGGGCACATCTAGTGAAGTTGAAGGTGAATATTCTCTACAACCCTCTCCTGAGAAATATATTTAAAGAAACTCTCACATATTGTAGGAGACATGAATAGGAATGTTCATTGAAGCCTTGTTGGTGAAAGAAGAACATGGGGGATAAATACTCAATAACAGAAAAAAAGTACATTCGGGTATGTTCATAAAATGGAATATCATGTAGCAGTTAAATTGAGTACATCCAACAACATGTATAAACCTCAAAAACATGAAGATTGTATAACACAAACAATACATCATTTATACAGAATTTAAAATATCCATGCAGTTTAGTTTATGTACACCTAAATATGTACTAAGATAGAAAAACATTCATGGGAAAGAAGGAAATATGATTGGATATGGTGCGCAATGGCCTTCAACAGTATTTTTCAAGTTTTATATCTTTAAAAAGCAAAACAACCTGAAGCACATATTGCAAAACCTTAAGATCTGACAAAACTAGGTGGTACACACATGAGTATTCATTATTCTCTATTACATTGTATTCTCTATTTTATAATTTTTAAAATAGTAAACTTTTTAAAATAGTAAACTGATTTTAAAAATCAGGCCAAAAGTCATGTCTGCCTACTAGGATATGCAAATTAATATTTATATATTTTCTTGCCAGTAAAATTAATAGTAGATATAATTAATAGCAACTCCATTGGAGGACTTTCCATAGGGGAAAAAACCTGATAGCTTAACTGTATTACTTAGATATTATGATATTGTCATTAAATATTAAATATTGTCATTAAATATTGTTTCAAATGTAAATAGGATATTTCTTTTTGAATATGCAAATTTTTACTTTTCTTCTCTAGCTGAATGCTAATTTTTTTGTTTTTTCCTTTGGGTCGGGGAAATTTCGAAAACATAATAATTGCTACCAAGGTCATTTCTCTTATTAAAGAATATATTTCCCAGTCACTCCTGAAGTTCTTTTCAGTAAGAGCGCTTTATCTATTATCCTATGTGATCTTATTTGATTGAAACCTGTGGGAATTTTTTTAGACATTTAAATTTACATCTCTTTAATCTATTTTATTTTCCTTTCATCCCAAAGGATCTCCAATACCTGACATCCTGCATATCCAAATTTCCAACTTCCATACAGATCTGAAGCTGCAGACATGGGATATCCAATGCTACTGACTCCTATGTCAGTAACAGCCAGGTTAATGATAATTGCATTTGTGGGAGTCCGAAGTTCCTTGTACTTAATGAAGATGCCCAGAACTATTATGTTGCTGAGAATACTTATCATACCTGAGAACACATAAAAAAAAAAAATCACTTTTTTTAATTTGAGTGTTTAAAAGTAGTATCAAAATTAAATATTTAAGCCCCTTCAAATAGCAAATCCATTTTAATTCATTCATTTGAGGAGCTTCAACTGTTCTTAAAACTGTAATATCTTCACAGCCTTTTTGTGCAATAGAAATAATAAAATAACAAAGAATTTACCAATTGCATAAATAGCACTGAAGGCTGGTTAATCACTCTCCCCTTGAAATTGCTCCTTTATCTTTCATAATACCACCCCTGCTGATTTTTAAGATATATGTATGACCATACCATCTCTTTTGGCAGTCTAACTTCCTCCTCCTCCTTCCTGAGGCCTGAAGCTTTCTCTCTCTCAAGTTTCCTTTCTCGAGCCTCAACTATGATTCTGTCCTAACAGCTCTTCTGTCTCGTTCCAGCCCTGACCCATGCTCCAGTTCCTTATCCCTTTTCCTTCAACTCATTGTCATTAAACATTTATTAGGGATCTATCATGTATAAGATCAGATGATTGTTCCAATATTTCTTGAAATTCATCATGTTCAAATCAAAGCATCCAACACACACACTCACTCACACACATCTGTAGAATGCACACTGTAAGGTTTGCCTATCCAAAAAGGAAGTCAAGCTGGCTTTTAAGTACATTGAGAAGCTTCACAGGTGATAACACGCTAGTCAAATTTCCACAAACTAGGATCTGATTCTTAGCCTTGCAGGTCCCAAAACTCATTGTTGTCAATGCCCTGGAACAGGCTGGACTCAGGTAGATAGATGACTGAACTTCATAATCAGAATGGCCGTGTATTAATATACAATAAGCAATATTGTTGAGTGGACCAGACACGTATGTTAGCCCAATTAACAACCTACATGCTGCAAAGGATGTGTAAATATCCCAGATGTGGGTCATACCAGGTCCTAACAGTGGGGATGGGGAAGTATTTTGGCTGAGAGAGGCTAGAGCCATTACCAGATTCCTGGGGGCTAAAAGAGGGGTAAGCAGTAACACAGAGTTGTATTCACCATTATGAAGAGTACAACTGGTGTGCAGTCCCCAGCAGTTCTAATGAGGGAAGGTTTTCAAGCACCAACACACAAAAGTATCAGCTGGGGAAGAACTTCTTGGCACCCTCATCCAAAACTTCCTTTTAGCATCCTGTCACGCTAAGCTTCCAGATTCCCATTCTTTCCCTTCCTTGCTGGGGCAGAATAAGCTTGCTACAACATAGAATTAATGTTTCTTCTCAGAACTTTCAATACTCTCCACTGGCTGTAGGATAAAAGCCCACATGTCCCAACCTGATATTCCAGTTTTTGCCTTAATTGGTTTTCACTTTCTTTAAGCAAATTTCCTCACTTGTCAAAACAAGCCCTCCATTCTAGTTATTTATCAAATACACAAGGCTTGTTGTAAATTTTGACTCCAATTTCTTCCACTTGGAACAACGTACTTTTCTCCTGTACCTATTCAATCAAATGCTACCTATCCTTCAAAGTTCTATTCAAGCCCAGTTCTACCCTAGGGCCTTCCCCTACCCACAGTATACTCTCTTCTCTAAATTCCCAAAGTGCTTGCTTAGATTATACATTATTAATCTTATGTAATGATATATTCTTTAACGTTTATATATTCTTAGTCTTCCCATCTAGATTTCAGGCTCCTAACGACTCCTGTGTTCTATGAGTATGTGGCATATAGATTTATTTAATAAACAGACCACAACTAAAACTCATATTGTTTCATTTCTATTATTCCTGCAAAGCATAAGTAAGGCATAGTGATAGCAAATTTGATGATTCTTTGGCTCTATTTTTATTTTTTTAAGATTAAAAAAAAATTTTTTTTGTTTGTTTACTTATTTTTGAGAGAGACAGAGTGTGAGCAGCGGAGGGGCAGAAGGAGGACACAGAATTTGAAGCAGGTTCTGGGCTCCGAGCTGTCAGCACAGAGCCCACCGTGGGGATTGAACCCACGAACTGCAAGATCATGACCTGAGCCGAAGTTGGACGCTTAACCAACTGAACCACCCAATGCACCCCTTAAGATTTTATTTTTAAGTTATCTCTACACCCAACTTGGAGGTGGAACGCACAACCCTGAGATCAAAGGCAACATGCTGTGCCCAATGAGCCAGCCAAGGGCCCGCTCTTTGGCTCTATTTTTTGCATTAAGTATTATAGCATGCATACAAGAAATACTCCAAAAAGTAATGAATCGAAGAATCTTTCTAAGCTAATTATAAATTTGATGTTTTAAAAGTTCAGATAAAACATAGTACAGTAAGTTGTTGCCTACCAAGTACACAGCCAGAATAGAGTTAACTGTACTTCTGGGGAGGTCTTAGATATAATGGGGGATATGTGGTAAACAAGTTAGCCCTTTATTTGCTCAGCAGCTATCTCAAGCTCTCTGCTCTATTTCTCAAACTGCAGATATTTTCTAAGGAGTAGATAATAATAGATCATTTAATAGTTCAGTCTACATTAATTCCCCCTTGGCTTCTGTGGCTTTCTTTCAATCTCTTTGGTAGATCTTACTTAATCTATATCTGGCCTTTATTTCTCCATCTCTACCTTATTAAATATGTGCATTGTCCAAGTTTCTGTACCAGACCCTTTCTTTTCACATTCAGTACATAATCTTGAGTGATTTCATACATATCCAAGTCTATATGCTGATCCCTTTCCAGATCGATCTCATAAAATTCAAACCCACGTGTCCAGCTTTTTACTGGACATCTCTCAAACTGAACCCAGAGACTTTTCTCCTACTGCCTCAAACCTATTCCTCCCCAGGTGTTTTCCTATCTTGGTGAATAGCTTCACCATCTAACCAGGAGCCCCAAACAGAAACCTCGTCACCTTTGATATCCCCTCTCCTTCTCCTTCAATTGCCACACCCAACCATCAATTCTAAATTTTGGCTCTTGAGTGTGTCTATTTCTTTCTATCCCCATTGCCACTTGTCCCTCCTCAGGATCCTTCTTAATCTTAATCACACAGGGGCCTCCTATGTGGACTCTTAGCTACTAATATATAGCACATTTCTAAAATGCAAGTGGAATCACATTATTCAATGACTCATCACCCTTATGATTTAGGTGATTCTTCATTACCTGGTACACAGCCTCCTCTGCAGCCTAATATCTCTTGCCCTTCACTTTACAATTCATTCATAATGAATTTATTTCACATCTTTAATTTACCATGCCCTCTTGCCTCCCAGCCTTACCTGGATTAAGAGACCGTGCTCAAGTTGGTAAAAGTTTATAAGGGAAATATTAAATTGAAAATTAAAAACGAGGGGACCTGGGTGGCTCAGTCGGTTGTGCATCCAACTCTTGATTTCGGCTCAGGTTGTGATCTCATGGTTTGTGGGTTCAAGCCCTGTGTTGGGCTCTGCACTGACAGCATGGAGCCTACTTGGGATTCTCTCTCACCCCTTCTCTCTCTGTCCCCCCCCCCATCCATGTGCACTTTCTCTCAAAATAAATCTTTTTTAAAAAAGAAAAAATTAAAAACAAAAAATCTAAATAAGTTCTTGGTAAAAGTAACAAATGAAATAAATGCTTTATTCTCATAGCTTTTTTGGTTTGGGTTTGGAAAGATGAGTAGGTTTTATTAAATTAGGGGACCTAAAGAACAATAAATCTTTCAACAGAAGCATGAAGAGGTTAGATATGCTCCCTTCAGTTTATCCGAAAACCACAACCAAATAACACATACTCATCATATTCCTTAATAAAACTGACCCTTGGGGGCACCTCGGTGGCTCAATCAGTTAATTGTCCAATACTTGATTTCAGCTCAGGTCATGATCTCACGGTTTGTGGGTTCAAGCCCTGCATTGGGCTCTGCACTGACAGCCCAGAGCCTGTTTGGGATTCTCTCTCTCCCTCTCTCTGTCCCTCCTCAGCTCCCACGTGTGCTCTTCCTCTCTCTCTCCCAAAATAAATAAATGAATTTTAAAAATTAAAAATTTTAAAATTAAAAAAAAAATGACTTTTGAGGTTAGATATGAGGGCTTTAGAACCAAAATGTCTGACTTCAAATCCTGGTGTAGCTACTTAGTAGATTTGTGTGTTGGGCAAGTTACTTAAACACTTTGTGTGTATAAACAGGGAAGATAAAACTAAGTCACTGACTGACTTAGTATAAGGATGAATTATTCTATACGAGTAATTATTTAGAATAGTGCAAAAATTCAAATAACAGTAGCGGTAGTTGGTAGTGGTGGTCATCTTTGTAGTTGTAGTAAGATTGCTATTATTGTTACTGCTATGAGCACAAGAACCAGAGAGAACAATTTCTTAACAAGAAATTGTCTTTGCATGCTACTGTTTGTAAACAGGTCAAAAAAGATAGCTTTTCTTGATCATCTACAAAAAACTAACTAAACCAAAGGTTTGTATACCAAGTATTTCTATGTAATTGTGACGATTTTCTCTTTAATTAGCATATTGTTTTCTCATATTGTTTCAACCACAAAAAAAAAAAAAATCAGAAAGAAACTAGAACTTGTCCAGTCAGTACTTATCATACAGAGGTATTCAAATGAACAAGCTAGCATAGTACTAAAATTTACAAAAATTATCTGAGGAACCATAATTTCTAACACTAAAGTAATTGTGAATTATAGGGGAACTAAGCAATTATAAAGAATAAACTGAGTACCATAGGATTTGTTATACTTTTCACTCCACTTTTGAATATATTTGAACATTTTCAAACGTCAATACAAAAAATGATAAAAACCCAAGGTACAGTTACTTCTAAAACTCATTACTGAGCATAGAGTTGAAAATGAAGTTACTGCTTAGTATAAAATTTATACAATTCAACCTATACCTAAAAAAGATGAGACAGCTTCTATTGTCATTCCCCCACCCTTCTTTTTCAGTAAACACCTTTATCTTGATCCAATATACATCAATGACTGTGTGCGTGTGAGGAGAAAGAAACACATATGTGTCCAACATCTACTGTATGTGTCGTTTAAGTCATTCAGTTTTACTCTTCACAACAATCATGACAAGTATCTTATTCTTAACCTGTTTTCAGATAAGAAAATGGAAGAACACAAAGCTGAGGGAATTTGCTCACTGTTGCATAGATACTAAAGGATGAAATCCAAAGTGCAAGAGTTTTCCAATACAGCATTCTGGGAATGAGCAGAATTTCCACCTTGTCTTCAACAACAATACAGTCTGCTCTCTTTTTTTACAACTTTCATTTTCTTTCCAGGACCTTAATTAGATTTCCAGGATCTTAATTAGATTCCACCACCAAAAACAAGACGACACAGAGGATGTAGGAGAATAGTAAATGACCTAAAAATACTTTTTTGCCATGGTACACACTCTTCCCCAATAAAGCCTTAATTTGACAATGTAATAACCAAATATATGGATGATTATTAAAAAATTATTCATTTTATAGAAAACTTTTCTCAACCGCACTTCACCACTGTCACATTATTTATCAGGATTCAAAATAACTTATGGCATTAACCACCCTTCACAATGCCTTCATTTATCCTTCCATCCATGTTCTCTCACTCTACAAGCCAGGAACGGGGCAAGTAGTATCATCCCTATTGCCCACATGAGCACCCCAACTCAGAAAAGATAAGGGACTTGAAACATCTCTGATCCCATACTTTTTTCTACTGACTTATGCTGAAAAACTGTTTTTCTTCACCCATTTGAAAGAAAAATAACAGTTAATGGAGTAAACATCCATACCTGCTGTGATCAAGTAAGCTGCAACAATATTGTGTTCAGTCTGTGAAAAGACTGAGCCATCTTCATTTTTAGAGTCTGAATTGTTGTTTAAGTTATTCCTTAGCATTTTGGAGGGAAGTTGAGACAGCCCTCATAATGAGCGTTCAATGATTACAAAATGTTTTAAGAGTCGATGAAGAAGAATTTTCAGAACCAATCATTTCCACTCAAAGACCTCAGAGAAGGGCCTTTTCATAAAGGCCCTCCCTTAACAAATTTAATTGGGCTAGTGAAAGGATTTTAATTCCCAGAACAAGGCAAAAGCTTATTAGCAAAATACAGAGAAATAACAAGCACCACGCATTTTAAACAATTTGGGCAGCAGCTTAGTATCTAAGGAGATTATCAAGTGCACACTCCCATTCAAACAATAAACATACTCAAAAATCAGTGTGGGAGCTGACTTAACTGATTGTTGCTGGAAATCAGTCCTGAAATTAAGAACCAGCTTTGGTCACCTAAAACTATTCAGGTTAAGGACCCTACTTTCTGTTGAGCTATTCGAGTTTTTCCATTTCAGTTTCTTTTTCCAGAACAATTTGAATAATCAGACATAAAGAAGTAGTCTCCCTCCATCCTTCCAAATCTCACTCCCCTAAAAGTACATATTTTTTGGTGTACATCTTCTCTAATATATATTCATACTAGGATTTGAGTTTCTCCCACTTTTTTTTTCTTTTAAGCAAAAAGGGGTAGATATGCATATATAAAATCATTCTGTAACATATTTTCCCCTAAAGCCAGATCATAAATTCCAGGTCAATAAACCTAAGTCTAACCTATTAATAGCTTATATTTCATAGCATTGATATAGTTTATTTTACAATCCACCTCACTTAATTTACCCTATGCTTTGGTATGCACAAGTAATTATCTAATAATAAAAGTCACAGAATATATCAGCAAAGTATCTGGATTCAGTCATTCATCTTAAGAAATACAGGGCAATTCTAATATTTTGGACTCTTGTTAACAACCCAAAAAGTAGGTTACAGAAATGGGTTATAATCTAGCATGAAAATTTTTAGAATAAACCATTCCTACCACTTCCCCCCTCCCCATATTCTTTCTGTCATGTAATATTACTAAAATTTGATTCTTTGCAATATTTCTTTTAAATCAGTAACTTCAGAGAAATGCTAGATGCACCAAAGTTAACAGTGTAAGCATATAATAGAACCACTAGAGGGCTATATTTACCCACTGAATTTAATTTTATAACTTGGAATGGCACAGCAGGAAAGGACCCAACATAATCCTTTGTCTTAATTCTCCCAGCTATGTAGAAAATGAAGGGCAGGTTGATCTGTCCCAGATCTTACAGGTACCCGTACTCAACTTTTATAAATGTAAACTAATGCTCCAAAGAGTTATCCATACTCTGAGTGAATCTCGTCAGTATTCCAAGATCAAAATATTTTCAAATGACCCTAAAGCAATTAACACATAAGAGGAATTCTCCTTTTTTAAAAAAAAACTCTGGGTTATTGGGTTTTAAGGGTTGGCTTTGGGTTGCTTGTTTTTTTGCATTCAGTATGCAGAATAAAACAAATTGATCTTTCTTTGGTTCATAGGTTCATATTCATTTTCTTTTCTATAAGAGATTATACCTAGTTTTGGCATCCATTTAAATTTTATTTGTAAGAACTGAAGAAAAAACAATTCCAAATTTATCTGCTGTAGATAAAAGCTTTATAGTTTGAGTGTGGTAAGTACAAACTACTTTTTCATGCTTTATGACTGATGCAGAGAAGCTATACTGGGATGAGGCTTAGAATACTCTTATGTATCACTTATGTACAAAAGTGAAATGCAATAAAGGGTGCTTATGTTCTCATATACAAAAGGCAAAGATTTTGAAAAGAGGTGTTAATTATAAATAATGTTAAAGTATTGTTCTACTCACCTACTGTTTTAAAGATTAGCTATATACAGGGCACCTGAGTGGCTCAGTCAGTTAAGTGTCCAACTTCAGCTCAGGTCATGATCTCATGGTTTGTGAGTTCGGGCCCCACATCGGGCTCTGTGCTGACAGCTCAGAGCCTGGAGCCTGCTTCGGATTCTGGGTCTCCTTCTCTCTCTGCCCCTCCCCCACTTGTGCTCGGTTTCTCTCTGCCTCTCAAAAATAAATAAATGTTAAAAAAAATTTTTAGGGGCGCCTGGGTGGCGCAGTCGGTTAAGCGTCCGACTTCAGCCAGGTCACGATCTCGCTGTCCGTGAGTTCGAGCCCCGCGTCAGGCTCTGGGCTGATGGCTCGGAGCCTGGAGCCTGTTTCCGATTCTGTGTCTCCCTCTCTTTCTGACCCTCCCCCGTTCATGCTCTGTCTCTCTCTGTCCCAAAAATAAATAAAAAACGTTGAAAAAAAAATTAAAAAAAAAAAAAATTTTTTAAAGATCAGTTATATATGTAAACAAATCATTTTTCTATCTGAAATCCACTGGGTCTAAGCTTACTTGTTCCTTTTAACTTCAAAATTAGCTCTGGTTTAATAAACACAGGTCTATATAACTTAAAGAAATAAAACACTTTATTTTAAAAATTCCAAGTATGCTTCAAATGAAAACTGTCCATTTATTAAGCACCCAGAGTTCCAAGCATTGTACAAAACATGAAAATACTTGCTCATACTCTTTTAGAGCAAAACTGCTTATTCTGCTGCACTCATTTTTGCATGGCGTTGACATTTCAGTTCCACTGTCGTAAGAGGACCAGTTCTTCAAAACTTGCTCAGGAAACAAGTTTCTGATCCATAGAAGTAGATCATGCAGGAAGTTTCTCTGTTAATGTTACACTTAATGTCCTCTTCCTGGTTAACAGAAAATGAAAGTATTAAGTCTACAGAAAAATGAATTTTAATAGGGCTATATTCCAAATGTCAAGTTTCAATTCAGCATTAGTTCTTATACTGTTTAGCCAACCGATTTACCAAATTTAACTATCATTCATATTACATTTTATTTACCCTTCAAAGGGAAAAGCAAGAAAGTGACATAAAATAAAGCTATATAATAGGCTACAGCCAAGAACACCATAGTGTTCTATATACTGGGGAAACAAATAAAACTGAACAGAAACTTTAAAGGGGAGATAATATCAATTTCAGAAATTCAGAGATTCAAAGACTTTTCTTCACACTCACCTCTGAAACCTCCACCTCCTCTTCCTCCTCTGAAACCTCCACCTCCTCTTCCTCCTCTGAAACCACCTAAAAACAGAGGAAATTTTAAATTACTGTACCCTATCCTACTCCCATCAGCCTAACACCCTAGATTACAACTTTCTAAGCAAGTATTCTGTTTTAATGAATTACAAAAGCTGGTTTCTTTAAAGTCCTATTTAGCCCTGCTGTTAAATGTAGGAATACCTCAACTTTTGCTCACATTAATTACTTTTTTGATTGAATGAAGGCTTTTTATCCTAAGAACAAAAGGTAGCAGACAGGAATGGTTTCACTCTGGGGATACTATAATAAATACAATATTTAAAGTTAATTCAGCTGCATATGGAGCAGCACTGATGCTCACATGTTGAACAGAAAATTTAAACTTTTGAAGTATCCAACACATATTTGGCCTCCTGTTTGAGTCTCCATTTTTACTTCTTTTGGTTGCTAAGTTTGTAAGGAATGATGAATCGTAAGAAGAGGAAAAACCAACATTTCTAAAATAATGGTATAAAAATATAGAAGTTTTAAGACAGACGAGTCAGTTTTTTCAATGTTACATATGAGATTGAATATAGAATGGGAATAAAGGGGAGCTTATTAGATTCTCAAAAATATTTAAGAAAGACGTATTTTCAGATTTCTTAAAGAGATAACCTCCTAGCTATCTGGACCGAAAAAAAAGGACGTTTAGAGTGAAATAATTAAATTAAGAAAGGCAAAGGTGAAAACAGAATTCTCTCTACTTTCTGATTCAGTAACAGAAGATGTCCAACTAATTTGCAGCTCCCCTTCCTAAAGCCTACTTTGCCATCATCCTGTCACCCACCCACCACACCACTACTCCCAGATCTAGTCCTACTCAGTGCTGCACCCCACCTTATCCCCAGCCCTGTTCATCATCTAACCCTCATAATGATGAATGTTACAAAAGTCTTGGGACATACCTATATCAAAATGCTGAAATCCAAGCAATGAATTTATTGGTTAAGTCTTTGACATAACATCAGAAGATAGGGGTTTTATTTCTGGGACTGCCAACGGCTCAATTAGGGCAAATTAACTTTTGTTAGCCTCTCATTTCCTCATCCAAAATAAGGCTATCACCTAGCCTACAAGGCTCTGCTGAATATTACAGGAACATACATCCGTGTGAAAAGAATACGACAAGCTCTCAGCATAAATTCAACACCCAGTGATATTAATTAAAAAACTAAAATTCAGTCAAGATAATCTTATACTTTATAAAATGTTCAACAAAACGCGAATAACCCCACAGAGATAAAATCTCTCAAAATTATACTTTATTAGGTTTTTGAAAAGTAAGTCATTGAAACTAAGCATTATTCCTATGGCAACCTGCCAAGATTCGAAACTAGTTTTTCTAAAAAAATAAACATAAGGGAGGTTTCCCTATATACAAAATTAAAGTGTACTATGTGAACTGGCTGCAGCTGTGAAATCTCATTAGAAATTTCCCTCACAAGTAACTTACCACCTCTGCCACCTCTGCCACCTCCGCCTCTTCCTCCTCCTCGACCTCCCCTGCCACCACCTCTTGGAGGTCCCTTCTCACCGGGAGGCCGAGGTAAAAACCTCTGCAGTGGTAGCAGTTTATATGGGTCTATATAAAACTGGAAGTGTAACAGAAACGATTAATGTGATGATTTGGAAAGGAGTACAGTACAGTCATTAAGAACTACACACAACTCAAAACAACCTGGGTTGAAATCTCAACTCTATTAACTACTGTGTAGCCGTGGGCAAAGACTTAACTTCTTTGTGCCTTAGTTTTCTGACCTGTCAAATGAAGAGAATCAAGTGCCTACCCCACAGTCTTGGTGAAGATCAAAAGAGTAATGTATAAAAGCACTTCAACTTTGCACACAATAAGCATTACATGTATAGAAATAAAAACCTAGACCAATTCAATCTCATTTCTCTTTAGAAACAGATGTCTTCCAAAAATTAACTACATTGTCACTCTACAGACTTGCCCTAAGAAAAATGAAACCTTTTAAAACCTTAACATTAAAATTCAAAATAAAGCCCAGGCACACTTGCTATTTTAAGACTTTAATAAAGGATCAAATCAGTAACTACTTGCTGAACATACAAAGTAATAGAGAATATGCATAAACTAAACCCATCCATTATTTGGAATTAAAGAGGTTATTTTGCACAGTAATGAAACATAATGGGGTGTATCTCAATTTTACATAAAACATGCATAAGGAATTTCAAAATGATAAATGTATTACTTATAACAAGATGTCTGAATCCCTCTTTAGACCACCTTATCATTCTTCTTTCCTTCAGAGCCCATTCATTAAAAATAGTACCTAGCTCTGCACTGCCCGATATGGCAGCCACTAGCCACATGTGGCTATTTAAATTAATTAACAACTAAAAATTCAGTTCCTGAGTTACATTAGCCACATTTCAGGTGTATGATAGCTACAAATGGTTAGTGGCTGTTGTACTAGGCACGAGTTTTCATCACTACAGAAAATTCAATTGGGTGGCACTAGTCTAGAGATTATTATAATAACATAGGCTGGATAAGGAGGGCCCAAACCATAACAGTGGATCTAGAAATGGGGAGAGGTAGAATGTACCAATTTAGCATCTGATGATAAAAAATACTAAGTACTAAATCTTCAAATAATACTGTGAGAAAAGGCAGGCATGGGGATCAAATTTAAATGGCTATCACAAGCAAATTCTTTTTTTCAGGTCACCAAATGAGAAGCTGGGCTGTCAGGCCCACCTGAATCAGTTTATTTCCCCGGGGATACTTGTCAGGTTTCTACAGCCAGTAGCAGCCCTATGCTAGCAACAGAACACTGTCCCCATCTCATCTCCTATTTGTATCAGGGTTCTGGGCCCACTCCACTGGTGCCATAACCTTTTGACCTCCCTGTTGCTAAATCTAAAGAACACTTGGAAGCAACGTTTTGCCACAGTTGAGCACTTCCCATTGGAAACACTGTTCTCCTGACTTTGGTTGATAACCTCTTTTATGAAATTCTCCTGATTTGCGTCCTCCATGTTTACTAGTGTGACTTCTCGGTCTCCAAGAGACATATAAATTTAGGAGGTACCCCAAAGCTCTTTTTCTCATTCTTTCTTCCCAGACTGTATCATATACTGTCTACAATGACAACTTTCCAATTCCGTCTCTAGTCCAGACTCTTCCTTCGAGCTCCTGTGTGAATATCTCACAAGTGCTTCAAACTCATTATGTCTAAAACCGAATTTATCATCTTCCCCCTATTCCCTTTTTCTCCAGTGTTTCCTATTTTGGTACTGTGGTGACACTGTCCACAGAGATGTTGAAATCACACATCTGAAAGGTGGGGATATTTTTTTTTAATTATTTACATGCGCACTAGGGTGGGGCAGAGAGGGAAAGAATCCAAAGCAGGCTCCATTCTCAGCACAGACCCCAATGCGGGGCTTGATCCCACAACTCTGGGATCATGACCTGAGCCAACATCAAGAGTTGGATGCTCAAATGACTGAGACCCCCAGGTGTTCCAGGGTGGTGACATTTTTTAACTTCAACTGATCAATTACCAAGATCTATGGATGGCTACTTCCTCTATCTCTCATAAATCCATTCACTCTTCTCCATTTCTACTGTCACTACTACCCTAATCCAAAATGTTACCTCTTCTGGGACTAATGCAGCAGTCTCCGACTTGGCCCCTTCACATACAGTACTAGCCGCTTTCCAGGGTACTCTTATTTTGTCAGTGGTTTTTTTTTTGTTTTTTTTTTTTGGGACAGAGAGAGACAGAGCATGAACGGGGGAGGAGCAGAGAGAGAGGGAGACACAGAATCGGAAACAGGCTCCAGGCTCCGAGCCATCAGCCCAGAGCCTGACGCGGGGCTCGAACTCACGGACCGCGAGATCGTGACCTGGCTGAAGTCGGACGCTTAACCGACTGCGCCACCCAGGCGCCCCTGTCAGTGGTCTTTTTAAGTATAAACTTAATCATATTCATCCTAATATTTAAAAACAAAACTAAACCTAATGTCTAAACTCTTTCCCATAACCTGAAGGCATTAAGTAATCCAGCCACTGCTTACCGTAATCTAGTCGCTCATAAATGTTCTATGCCCAAGCTATACTTCTGCCTTTTTCAGATCCTTAAATTGGCTTACTGTCTTAGAGACTTGCACTTACTGTTTTCTCTACTTGTAATGTGCTTTCTCCTCCTCTTTGACTAGCAGTGGTTCCAAACTACATCAAAATTATCTTAACTACATCAAAACTGTCCAGGAGCTTTCCTTTTTACAGTTGAATCCTGGTCCCTAACTAAGACTTACTAGCTCAAATTTTTAAGTGGAACCAAGAAATACGTGACCTTAAAAGCTCCCCCACATACTCTAATGTGCAACTAGGTTTGGGAATCACCCCTAGTCAACTTGCAGGTCTCAGCTTTTAGCTCACTTCCTCAGAAAGCCAACATACTAAATTTGGTCCCAATGCTAGCATTTGCATAGTAATATGTATTTCTCCTTCACAGCATGTATCATAATGTTATTGAAATTATTTGTGAAATCATTTAATATCTGACTTCTAATGTTTCATAATTTAATGTTTTAACTTAGAATGTCTGGTCCTATAAGATGTCCAATAAAAGAGTTTTACATAAACTAACAAACGTACGCCAGCAGTTATAGAATTTGCTAATATAAGAATAATTTCTGAAAGCCTGTATTAATTACATTTTTTTAAGTTTATTTATTTTGAGAGACCACACGTGCGAGAGAGCAGGAGCAGGGACACAGAGAGAAGTAAAGAGAGAACTCCAAGTAGGATCTGCGGCATCAGCACAGAACCCGATGCAGGGCTCAGAACTCACGCACCTGAGACCGTGACCTGAGCCGAAATCAAGAGTCAGACATTTAACTCACTGAACCGCCCAGGCGCCCCTTAAATAAATTACTTCTAAAGATCAGTAAGTTCAACGTCTAAAATACAGAACACCTCAATTTACGATATACTGGGGGAGTCTCAAGGGCTCTACGTAGCACTGTCCTAAGGAAGGTCATTCACTTATAAAACCAACGATCCTAGTTATAAGCTTGACTCACCTTCTGCAGTTTTTTAAAGGAAGATGCCTTCATATTTTCTGACAGTTTAACAGAAAAATACTATTAGTTATATTAAGGAACAATTAAGATCAAAGAAGGTAACCTTCTGAATTCATATGTAATTTTAATAACAAGTTTAGAATATATGGCAATATGTAGGCAAAGAAATGAGTTTCTAAAAGGAAATGAAGTTTTTGTTTCTAAAACTTCTAATTACACACTATTCCAGTGGCATCATCATAATCAAGGCAAAGTACCTTAATCCTGTAGCACTTATCCAAATGACAATCATTTCTAAAACCTTCCAAAAAGGAAGTCACTCTTATAGAGCCTTTGTAATATATGGAGATATATTCTCTTCTCTTGATTCTCCTTTATGGTCCAATCTTAGCAATACTCTGTCCAATTTAATGAAGAAGTTTAATTAAACCAATACTTAGCTCCAGAAAAAGCAAATGGTAACCCTTCAAAAAGATCATTGGGCCTTCTAATTAAAAAGGATACAAAATCTCTAAGTTGTCCAAATATTTCATCCACTTTACCAATTTGTTCTTTGTTCTCTAAATAAACTGGAGCATTGAAATAAGGCACCTTATTTTCGTCTGTAGTACATTTACAAACTATGTCATCTTCACAGGGATGCAGGAACTCTCCTAATACTGAAATAGGACAAAAAAATGTTAAAATATAAAACAGTCTCAAATGATATTGACCCAACATTATCTGGAAGCTTTCTTTTGGGTACCTGGGATTTCACTTTATCTGTTCTCCTCTGAGGCAAGGAAAAAAAAAAAAAAGAAAAAAGCCCAAACTGCACAACATATTAGCTTTGTGGCCTGGGATAAGGCTCTCACATCTCTGCGTCAGTGTCCTCATCTTTAGTAAGGGGCTAATAACAGTACCAACATCTAATATATCGTACTGTGAGGAATAAGTACAATGATAAACATCAAGTACTTAGTACAGTAAGACCAAATAACCCCAAACAGGTGTTTTATTATAATAACTATCATTACTAAGCACTATACTTACATTCTGCTATCTGTTTTCTTCTCCCCAGTCCCTAACTGTAAATTAGTCTTTGTTCTTTTTTTCCCTCCCCTTTTATAACTTCTCCCTACCACCTCTTCACCAATGATGCTTCACTCTTTTTCAAGGAAGTGTGGAATCTCAAAAGAACTACCTTTATTTCTAACTGACTGTCACCCCAAACTAAAACACTCATCACATCCTGCAAAACCAACTCTTCATCCCTATCACCCAAGCTTAAAACCTGGAATCTTTTATTCCCAGTGCTAGCCAAGTTCTACTGAATGTTTCCATTGAAATCTCTCCCATCAAACTGTTCCTTTTTTTTTTTTTTTCTCACTTCCACCATGGTCACAGTTCATCATGCATGGACTGTTGCAATAGCTTGTGTGCTAGGACCTGTGACTCTAGCCATTACCCTCTACAAACCATTTTGTACACTGATCCAACCTCATCTTTATATTAGACACTCTTCATCCTTTCTCCTCTTTGATGTAGGCTTCTACTGTCAAATCTCTTTCTCACTTTCCATAACTTCCATCCCACCTCATTGATAATTACTCCAAAATTACTCTTATTAGGTCCTTTATCTTGCTCACCCCCCCCCCCCGTAGTCTCCCTTCCGAGCAATTTTTTTCTCACTCCTCTTATTTGTGAATAGTAATTGAGAGCACGGGCTTTGGAGTCAGAAAACTTGGCTTTGTCTCTCAAACGTATCACTTACTGATCACTTATTACCACGACTCTAGCAGACAAACTTAACTCTTAATCACAGTTTTCTTATCTGTAAAATGGGGAAAATAGGAGTAAGCACACAATATTACCTATTTAATATTACCTATTTAATAACTTCCTTTCAGCTCAAGCTCAAGTTCCACCTCCATGATACATTATAAGTGCTCTTTTGCTCTTGATCCCCCCTTAACATTCTACAGCACTATTATAACTCACTTTACAGCACTTCCACACCCCACTCCCCAAACAAGCAGTAACTTCCGTATGAGAGCTGCTAGAGCTATCTTTCAGCACGTCATTCCCAAAATTAAACCCACAACTTCCGCCCCCAAGTAGGGTAAGCTTTGAAACCGACATACAAACTACGTGTTCCGGAGGTCCTTGGTCTTGGCCTTTGTTAAAGCCTCCGCGGCCACCTCCTCGTCCAAATCCTCCTCTGCCGCCACCACCACCTCTGAAATTACCGCCTCCACCTCGGAAGTGGTTGTTGCTGCCGCCACGATTGAAGCCCCCACCTCGATTAAAGCCTCCACGACCTCCGCCTCGAAAAGACATGCTTACTATACCTGGTGAGAAAAACAGTGCGTACCTTTTGGTCACTGTGGCCTCAGGGTACACCAAGTAACCCCTCTAGCCCCTCTGAGCCATGGTCAGACCATAGAGGCGGACAATAATAAGAATAGCACCCTTGCCACCTCACCCACCGCCAAGCCGCCAGTGACAACCCGAAGGGTGAGGAATGTTACCCTCCCATAGCCTTAAGCGCGCGGACCTACCACTCACCAGCCTCGTCGCCCACGCTTAGCACCTCCGCCCCCAGCGAGCAGCAAGGTGTTCACGCCGCAATCCCTTCACTCATCCCTCCCTCCCGCACCTGGGTTCCGCGTCCAGCCATTCTCCGCTCCTCCCGCTCCCTACCTCAACTCACCCACGCCACGTGCACCTCTGGCCCGGCCGCGCACACCCACCCGTCCACTACTTCCGTCGTACACCAGCCTCCTCGGCCACCGTACCAGCACAACGTCGGGACGTAGCGGGGGAACAAGAAACTCGAACGGGTTTACAAAAACGCCAGTCACCGGCGGAACCCGCGCCGCTGTCACCTTTCCAAAACAGCCTTCAGCGCTGAAGGAGCCGCAATACTATCTAACCTCAACCGCTAGCTCACGGCAGTCAGGTCCACTTTCCTACTGAGGAGCAGAGGAAATGACGTATAATGGTGGCGTCCTTTGAATCCAGACCTTGCCGGAAGTGCCGCCTCGGTGTTGCCGTGGGAGACGGTTGGCATTGGTGATCCGCTCCCTCTCCCGGGGATCCGGCGGTTAGAGGTGGCTGTGGACTCGCCGTGAGCCCTTGCTTCTCAGGCTGCAAAATGGCCTCCTCGTTCGTCACCCCACAGTTGTGAGGAGTTTTCAGCCGCGCTCTGGCCCGAGGTGGATCTGGTCGCGTCGAAACCCAGTGCGAGGGCTTCCTGTGTTTTTTTGAGCTCTTTTTTTTTTTTTTTTTTTTTTTTTTTCTGGACCCTTTGAAATACGCACGATTGTGAGCTCGACTGGTCCATCCTTTTGTGCTGACTAGTCCGTCCTTTTGTGCTGTGGTTTCACTAGTTAAAGGAAGAAAAGATGCGTATGTGTACTTTCCTTTTAAAATGTTGTTTTTTCTTTAAAAACATTTTTATGTGATAAAAAGCCAAACCGTTATTTCTATCTTTTGCACCAAATAGTTTATTCGGTTTGTCAAGTACGTTTTTTGTTTTTTGTCAAGTACTTTTTGAGCACCGACAGGCTGTACGCCATCAATACTACAGGCCCCTCTTTCTTTAAGCCTTGATATCTAATTTCAGCTTCTGGTGAAATTAACAAAGAAAGCTAGTGACCTCCTTTTTGTTAAATTTGGTTGGTGTCTTTTACACCCGAATCTTTGGAGACCTTACTTTGGTATTGGACACAGTCGACTGCCTGCCTCTTTGAAAGGGTGGAGATTGGTACCTACTTCAGAGCGCTATTTTGATTCGGAAAGAACTTTGCAAACTTCACTATGGAAATACTAGGTAGGAATTATAATATGTTTTCTACAGTAATGTATAAGCTTCTTGAAAAAGCCCCTAACAGTCCTACATATAAAGGGAATTTGATAAATGTATTTTTTATTCCGATTTGGTAAATGTACTTTAAATTGTGTACATCATACAGAGGAGAGTTTTTCATAAATGCCCTGCTCTATTTTGCTTTGCTTCGTTTAACATTTGCATTCAGTGTTTCTACCTCGATATAATCTACAAGAATTCGAAAGTCCAGCAATAACAACAGGGAACTACAATATCCCCTCACATCCTGAGCATCTCTTTGGCCTCAAAATAAGCGCTTTCATGTTTACCTTTTCCATCTGTACTGCATGTAATGATATACTCACCTTACTAGAAGAGTTTACTCGTGCCATAGCCATCCGCAAGACCCCCAGATAGCTCCCCATTTCCTTGAGCAACAAGTCTACAGTAAAATCTCCCCATTGACTAGGGCCTCTACTCATCAGTTTTATTCCCCTCCTGTGTTGCACACCATCCCTCTGCTTAATCGGACCAGCGTCGTTGCCTTGCTTCTCTTTGGTTGTTGTCAAATACTTCCTGCTTAGAAAAGTTTCTTTTCCCATCCAGCAGACCAGACATTTTCTATCTTTTTTACCCTGGAGAACTCTTAAAATAATTTTCATGTCTCAGAAACCCCTGTATAAAAATGTTATAAAGTGTGTGTGTGTGTGTGTGTATGTGTGTATGTGTGGGTATGTATGTATGTGTATGTATATATATGCATATCTCTCACATGATCGGCAAGTTGTAGACATAATGATCCAATATTAATTGTCAATACTCTTTTTTTAAACTCTGGTAAAATACATATAACAAACTTTACCATATTATTCATTTTTAAGTGTATAGTTCAGTGGTCTACATTGTTGTGCGTGCAAATCTGTTATTTTGAGTAGAGAAGGATGTTTTTCTCTGAATCTGTTTACTTTGTCCAACGTATTCTGTGTAATTTTCTTTTCGTTGCAAAGGATATCAATTCTGATACAAATTGAGGAGACTTCCATTTTTCCTTTAATTTAGTAAAGGTTGCAAACTGATTTTAGTGACTGTTAAACTCTTTATATAGGCCCCTTTTTGGGTAAAACTGTTATTTTTGAAATGAAAAAATAATGAAATTTACCTACTTAGTATGAAATCTTTTCGTGACTTTTCCTGTATATACCATCAGTTCTGAGTTGGTCTTAAAACCAGAATACAGGGATTTCATTTTCAACTGAAATAGGATGATCTGGGGCACCTGGATGGCTCAGTCGCTTAAGCGTCTGACTTCGGCTCAGGTCATGATCTCACGGTCCGTGAGTTCGAGCCCCGCGTCGGGCTCTGTGCTGACAGCTCAGAGCCTGGAGCCTGTTTCAGATTCTGTGTCTCCCTCTCTCTCTGCCCCTCCTCTGCTCATGCTCTGTCTCTCTCTGTCTCAAAAATAAATAAACATTAAAAAAAAATTTTTTTAAATAAAATAGGATGACCTTTGTCTTTGTTCTTAATGCTCATTAGATAAGATAAAGCTTGCTCACACAAGTAAGAAGTAGAAAAGTACAGTAAAATATTTATTACTTTCCTATGAATGGTAGGATGCTTTTCTTTTACAGAAATTCAGAACTTACAGAAAGGCAAATCAGTGAATTTCATCTTATGTTTATAATCATTAATTCACAAAATTCTTCCCCTTTCAAAATCAGGTGCTCAGCCTCATAAGAAGGTTCAGAGAAAGGAGCCCTCATTCAGTCATAAACTTGTGTTGAAGTGGAGGGAAAATACTGTTTAGTTTTGTTCTATAGTTCCTTAAGGTGGTTTGGTCTCAACTTGAGAGTTGTTATTTCCTAAGTGCAAACAGCAGTCGAAACTTCAAGATTTCTTTTTGCCATGTGATTTTTCCAAAGATTCAATTTCTAGGGGCACCTGGTGGCTCTGTCAGTTAAGCGTCCAACGTCCCACTTCAGCTCAGGTCACAATCTCAGGGTTCACGAATTCAAGCCCTCATTGGGCTCTCTGCTGGCAGCACAGAGCCCTCTCCAGATCCTTTGTCCCCCTTTCTGTGCTTCCCTGTGCTTGGGCTCTCTCTCTTTCTCAAAAATAAACATTAAAAAAAACTTCCTAAGTGCAAGCAGCAGTGGAAATTTCAAGATTTCTTTTTGCCATGTGATTTTTTTCAAAGATTCAATTTCCATTTAAAACCAAAAATCTTGTCACTTAAAATCAAGATATTTTCTCCAGGCTCTTGAATATATTCAATTAATTTAACTAGTTCATGCAATGAAAAAAATTAGTAGGCTAGTTTCTGCAACCATTCTTTTTTTTTTTTTTTTTTTTAATTTACATCCAAGTTAGTTAGCATGTGGTGCCACAATGGTTTCAGGAGTAGATTCCTTCATGCCCCTTACCCATTTAGCCCATGCCCCCTCCTACAACCCCTCCAGGAAGCCTCTGTTTGTTCTTCAAATTTAAGAGTCTCTTATGTTCTGTCCCCCTCCCTGTTTTTATATTATTTTTGCTTCCCTTCTCTTGTGTTCATCTGTTTGTATATTAAAGCCCTCATATGAGTGAAGTCATATGATATTGTTCTTTCTCTGACTAATTTCACTTTGCGTAATACCCTCCAGTTCTATCCACGTAGTTGCAAATGGCAAGATTTCATTCTTTTTGATTGCTGAGTAATACTCCATTGTGTGTGTGTGTGTGTGTGTGTGTGTGTGTGTGTGTGTGTATATATATATATATATATACACACACACATACCACGTCTTCTTTATCCATTCATCTACCAATGGACATTTCAGCTCTTTCCATACTTTGGCTATTGTTGATACTGCTGCTATAAACATTGGGATGCATGTGTCCCTTCGAAACACCATACCTGTATCCCTTGGATAAATACCTAGTAGTGCAATTGGTGGATCATAGGGTAGTTCTATTTTTAATTTTTTAAGGAAAAATTAAAGGAGGAACCTCCGTACTGTTTTCCAGAGTGGCTGCACCAGTTTGCATTCCCACCAGCAGTGAAAAGAGATCCTCTTTCTCCACATTCTCGCCAACATCTGTTGTTGCCTGAGTGTTAATATTAGCCTTTCTGACAGGTGTGAGATGGTATCTCATTGTGGTTTTGATTTGTATTTCCCTGATGATGAGCCATGTGGAGCATTTTTTCATGTGTTGGTTGGCCATTTGGATGTCTTCTTTGGAGAAGTGTCTATTCATGTCTTTTGCCCATTTCTTCACTGGATTATTTGTTTTTTGGGCGTTGAGTTTGATAAGTTCTTTATAGATTTTGGATACTAACCCTTTATCTGATATGTCATTTGCAAATATCTTCTCCCATTCTGTCAGTTGCCTTTTAGTTTTACTGATTGTTTCCTTTGCTGTGCAGGAGCTTTTTATTTTGATGAGGTCCCAGTAGTTCATTTTTGCTTCTGTTTCCCTTGCCTCTGGAGACATGTTGAGTAAGAAGTTGCTGCGGCCAAGATCAAAGAGGTTTTTGCGTGCTTTCTCCTTGAGGATTTTGATGTTACATTTAGGTCTTACGTTTAGGTCATCCATTTTGAGTTTATTTTTGTGTATGGTGTAAGAAAGTGGTCCAGGTTCCTTCTTCTGCATGTCACTGTCCAGTTTTCCCAGCACCACTTGCTGAAGAGACTGTTTTTATTCCACTGGATATTCTTTCCTGCTTTGTCAAAGATTAGTTGGCCATACGTTTGTGGGTCCATTTCTGGGTTCTCTATTCTCTTCCATTGATCTGAGTGTGTGTGTGTGTGCCAGTACCATGCTGTCTTGATGATTACAGCTTTGTAATACAGCTTGAAGTCTGGGATTGTGATGCCTCCTGCTTTGGTTTTCTTTTTCAAGATTGCTTTGGCTATTTGGGTTGCATACAAATCTTCTGGTTCCATACAAATTTTAGGATTATTTGTTCTAGCTCTGCGAAGAATGCTGGTGTTATTTTGATAGGTATTGCATTGAATGTGTAGATTGCCTTGGGTAGTATTGACATTTTAACAATATTTGTTCTTCCTATCCAAGAGCATGGAATATGTTTCCATTTTTTTGTGTCTTTTTCAAAGAAAGGACAAGAACCACATGATCCTCTCAATAGATGCAGAGAAAGCATTTGACAAAATACAGCATCCTTTATTGATAAAAACTCTCAAGAAAGTAGGGATAGAAGGATCATACCTCGAGATCATAAGAGCCATATATGAAAGACCCAAAACTAATATCATCCTCAATGGGGAAAAACTGAAATCTTTCCCCCTAAGGTTAGCAACTTAGCAACAAGACACGGATGTCCACTCTCACCACTGTTATTCAACATAGTATTGGCAGTCTTAGCCTCACCAGTCAGAAAACACAAAGAAATAAAAGGCATCCAAATCAGCTAGGGGGAGGTCAAACTTTCACTCTTTGCAGGTGACATGATACTCTATGTGGAAAACCCAAAAGATTCCACCAAAAAAACTGCTAGAACTGATTCATGAATTCAGCAAAGTTGCAGGATATAAAATCAATGACAGAAATCGGTTGCATTCCTATACACCAACAATGAAGCAACAGAAAGAGAAATTAAGGAATTGATCCCATTTACAATTGAACCAAATACCTTAAAATACCTAGGAATAAATCTAACCAAAGAGGTGAAAAATCTGTACACTGAAAACTGTAGAAAGCTTATGAAAGAAATTGAAGAAGCCATTCTTGATCTTCAAAGCATTTGGCAAAACCTAACCTATTGTTTTCTTCAAAGTATTACTGCAGTTCACTTTTCAGCTCAAACATCTGTTTGAGAACCAAACATTAAGAACCAAAATGTGTTTCTCTTACTTTGTAACAAATTACCTCAACACTTAAAACAATAAACATTGTCTTGCACAATCTCTGTAGGTCAGAAATTCAAGAGCAGCTCAGCTTGCTGGTTCTGGCTCAGTCTCTTACGGTTGCAGTCAAGATGTTGCCGGAGGCTGCTGTCACCTGGAGGCACAACTAGTGATGGAGAATGAATTTCTAAGGTGGCTCACTCATACACCTCGCAAGCTAATGCCTTCTATTGCCAGGAGGACTCAGTTCCTTACCACCGCATGGGCCTTTTACAGAGTGCTTTAAGTATTCTCCTGACATGGCTGCTGGCTTCCCCCGAACAAATGATCTCCTAAGCCATAAGATTTTATGCGTTGTGGCAGGAGATTTATGTTGTCTTTTTCCAGGTTTTCAGTTTCTTAAACATTCTTTAGTGAACTAGACCTTGATAAGTTTAGCCATTTCTGTTACATCACCCCAAATGTTTTTTCATTTCAGCTTGAAAACTTTCTGATACCCGCACTCCTCTGGGAAGAAAGCAGTGTATTATGAATACACCAGGTTTTCTGTTTTTGTAAGAATGAACCCTCTTAGGGTGCAATGTTCAAATCAGTGGGACACCTTCAGTGCAGATGCCAGTGCACTTCCTTCAAGAAGTACCTTTTGTTTTCAATATGAAGACAAAACTGTAAAGGTATCTGGGCCTTTGCTTGTTTAGGGTAGCATTTTATAGCAGAAACATTCTCTTGAATTTCACCACAATTTATGTATCTTACAAGTGATATCATATGTTGAAATCTGTTAATCCATCATTCTGGAAGTTGCTTTCTGGTTTTTTATACCAAAAAATCTCTTCAACATTATGTGACATGTCACCAATTACATCAATTCATCAAATTCTCATGTCTTATCCCAGCAATTTACTCTAGAATTGCAAGGTTCTTATCAACTGTGGACCTTTTTCCATTTTTAGTCAGAAGTTCTGCTACTTAACTTGCTTTCTGGACCTTTTTACTGAAGGTGACTTTTTTTCATTTTTTTGTTTGTTTGTTTTTTGTTTTTTTTTACTTTTTTACTTTTTTTTTTTTAATGTTTTACTCTGGGATTCCCAAGGCCATTTTAAATTATTTGCTCCTTTACTGTGATTTGTGGTTAAGTGTCTTTTCAATTTTGCTGGAGCCATTGCTATATTTATAAATTATGATTCTTCAGTATTCATGTTATCAGAATTACCTAGACCTAGAATTCTCTTCTATCTCCCACTTCATCTTTAAAATCACCACATGGGACTTATGTCATGTTTATAAAACAGGTGCTAATAAAGTGTAAAACAAGCCAACTAAACAAAGATATCACAAAAGAAAATGAAATCTTTATAACTCACTTTTAATCTACAAGCTCCTTGTTTTACAATATTCACAAAATTACAAAGCAACAGGGAGGCATCTGATTTATAGCACTTACAAAGTGTTTCCTTAGATTTAAAACAAATTTTTTTTTAATGTTTACTTTTTTCTGAGACTGAGAGAGACATAGTGTGAGCAGGGGAGGGGCAGAGAGAGAGGGAGACACAGAACCCAAAGCAGGCTCCAGGCTCTGAGCTGTCAGCACAGAGCCTGACGCGGGGTTCAAACCCATGAACCGTGAGATCATGACCTCAGCTGAAGTCGGACACTCAACTGACTAAACCATCCAGGCAGCTCACAAAGTCTTTCCTTAGAATTTACTCCTTGATTTTTTGTCATATCAGGAAAGTGTGTTTCCTTTTAGCTTTCTTTAGCTATGTGTAAGGGAAGGCTGGGGGAAGATAAGGAGATACGGCTCAAGAGGGAGAAGCTGCTGCCATCAACCTATCATTCCTCTCTCAATACAATTCAGCACTCAGGACTATCAACGGCATCCCATATCTCAGATCAAAAACAGAGTGAACTGAACCAAATGGACATAGTCATGCGGAGACTGTCATATAGGTGAACAATCTTCAGCAAAATTACTAACAGGGCTGCTTAATCACTATTCATTACTGCAAGTACTGGCATTGCATGGAGAATTCAAAAAAATTAAAAAGTTTCCCCTTTCTTCTCTGGAACTTCTAGTAACTTCTCAGAACCCCTACTGGCATCTACAGAACCCCAACTGAGAAATCTATACTAGATTCTGAGTTCCTGAAGAGTGGACACTATGTCTTCTTTGTTTTGGTATCCTCAGCATTTAGCACGTTGCCTATTAAAAACAACAACAACAACAAACAAAAACTGATGCCTGGTAAGTATTTACTGAACTGAACTCTATAATTTGAATCTTTTCCCATTCATTAAAATTGTGCTTGTCAACAAATGACTACAGAATGATGGGCAAAGAGATTATAAAAGTAATGGAGGAAAAAAAGAAAAAGGGTATAAGTAAGCGTAATTGCAAGATCCAAGATCTAAGAGAGCATACATCCATTTGTACTACTGAAAAGTTAGGAAATCTAATTAAAATACTTGGTAAGGAGATATTCTGAACAACAGAAGAGAAAGGGCTGAAAACCTTACATTGAAAAATAATTTTTTTAAATTTTTCTCTTTATTTTTATTTTTTATTTATTTTTTAAATCATTCATTGTCAAGTTAGCTAACATACAGTATATACAGTGTAGTCTTGGCTTTGGGAATAGATTCCCATGATTCATCACTAACATATAACACCCAGTGCTCATCCCAATAAGTGCCCTCCTCAATGCCCATCTTCCATTTTCCCTGCACAGCACCCCCCCCCCAATCCCTCAGTTTGTTCTCTATATTTAAGAGTCTTTTATGGTTTGCCTCCCTCTCTGTTTGTAACTTATTTTTCCTTCCCTTCCCTTCTCTTCCCCTATGGACTTCTGTTAAGTTTCTCAAATTACACATATTAGTGAAAACATATGGTATCTGTCTTTTTCTCACTAACTTATTTCACTTGGCATAATACCCTCCGGTTCCATCCACATTGTTGCATATGGCAAGATTTCATTCTTTTTCATTGCCAAGTAGTATTCCATTGTATATATAAACCACATCTTCTTTATCCATTCATCAGTTGATGGACATTTGGACTCTTTCCATAATTTAGCTATTGTTGATAGCACTGCTGTAAACATTGGGGTACATGTGCCCCTACAAATCAGCACTCCTGTATCCTTTGGATAAATTCCTAGTAGTGCTATTGCTGGGTCATAGGGTAATTCTATTTTTAATTTTTTGAGGAACCTCCACACTGTTTTCCAGGGTGACTGCACCAGTTTGCATTCCCACCAACAGTGCAACAGGGTTCCCCTTTCTCCACATCTTCACCAACATCTGTTGTTTCTTGAGTTGTTAATTTTAGCTACTCTGACCAGTATGAGGTGGTATCTCAATGTGGTTTTGATTTGTACTTCCCTGATGATGAGCAATGTTGAGCATCTTTTCATATGTCTTTTAGCCATCTGTATGTCTTCTTTGGAAGTGTCTATTCATGTCTTCTGCCCATTTCTTCACTGGATTATTTGTTTTTTGGGTGTTGACCTTGGTCAGTTTTTTATAGATTTTGGATACTAACCCTTTATCTGATATGTCATTTGCAGATATCTTGTCCCATTCTGTTAGTTGCCTTTTAGTTTTACTGATTGTTTCCTTTGTTGTAAGATTTTTATCTTGATGCGGTCCCAATAGTTCATTTTTGGTTTTATTTCCCTTACCTTCGGAGACATATCATGTAAGAAGTTTCTGCGGCCAAGGTCAAAGAGGTTGTTGCCTGTTTTCTCCTCTAGGATTTTGATGGTTTCCTGTCTCATATTTAGGTCTTTCATGCATTTTGAGTTTGTTTTTGTGTAAGGTGTAAGAAAGTGGTCCAGTTTTATTCTTCTGTGTGTTGGTGTCTGGTTCTCCCAGCACCATTTGCTAAAGATGTCTTTTTTCCATTGGATATTCTTTCCTGCTTTGTTGAAGATTAGTTGGCCATACATTTGTGGCTCCCTTTCTGGGTTCTCTATTCTATTCCATTGGTCTATAAGTCTGTTTTTGTGCCAATACCATATCATCTTTGTAGCACAGGCTAAAGTCCGGGATTGTGATGCCTCCAGCTTTGGTTTTCTTTTTCAACATTACATTGGCTATTCGGGATCTTTTGTGGTTCCATACAAATTTTAGGATTGTTTGTTCTAACTCTCTGAAGAATTCTGGTGCTATTCAAATGGGATTGCATTGAGTGTGTACATTGCTTTGGGGTGTATTGACATTTTAACAATATTTGTTCTTCTAATCCATGAGCATGGAATGTTTTTCCATTTCTTTGTGTCTTCTTCAGTTTCTTCACTAAGTTGTCTATAGTTTTCAGCATACAGATCTTTTATCTCTTTGCTTAGGTTTATTCCCACATATGTTATGGTTCTTGGTGCAGTTGTAAATGGGATCGATTCCTTGATAACTCTTTCTGTTGCTTCATTATTGATGTATAGAAATGCAACCAATTTCTGTACATTGATTTTATATCCTACAACTTTGCTGAATTCATGTATCAGTTCTAGCAATGTTTTGGTGGAGTCTTTTGGGTTTTCCATGAAGAGTATCATGTCATCTGCAAAAAGTGAAAGTTTGACTTCTTTGCCAATTTGGATGCCTTTTATTTCATTTTGTTGTCTGATTGCTGACGCTAGGACTTCTAACACTATGTTAAACAACAGTGGTGAGAGTGGACATCCCTGTCCTGTAAGAAAGCTCTCAGTATTTCCCCATTGAGGATATTAGCTGTGGGCCTTTTATATATGGCTTTTATGATGATAAGTATGTTTCTTCTACCCCGACTTTCTTGAGGGTTTTTATTAAGAAAGGATGCTGTATATTGTCACATGCTTTTTCTGTTTCTATTGACAGGATCATATGGTTCTTATCCTTTCTTCTATTAATGTTATGTATCACATTAATTGATTTGTGAATATTGAAACAGCCCTGCAGCCCAGGAATGAATCCCACTTGATCATGGTGAATAATTCTTTTAATATACTATTGAATTTGGTTTGCTAGTATCTTGTTGAGAATTTTTTCATCCATGTTCATCAGGGATATTAGCCTGTAATTTTCCTTTTTAGTGGGTCTTTGTCTGGTCTGGAAATCAAGGTAATGCTGGCTTCGTAGAATGAGTCCAGAAGCTTTCCTTCTCTTTCTATTTTTGGAACAGTTTGAGAAGAATCAGTATTAAGTTTGCTTTAAATGTCTGGTAGAATTTCCCTAGGAAGCCATCTGACCCAGGACTCTTATTTGTTGGGAGATTTTTGATAACCGATTCCATTTCTTCGCTGGTTATGGGTCTGTTCAATTTTCTATTTCTTCCCATTTGAGTTTTGGTAGTGGGTGGGTGTCTAGGAATTTGTCCATTTCTTCCAGGTTTTCTGGTTTGTTGGCATATAATTTTTCATAGTATTCTCTATTAATTGTTTGTATTTCTGTGGTGTTTGTTTTGATCTCTCCTCTTTCATTTGTGATTGTATCTATTTGGGTTCTCTCTTCTTTGTGAAAAGCCTAGCTAGGGGTTTATCAATTTTGTTTATCCTTTCAAAAATCCAGCTCTTAGATCCATTGATCTGTTCTTCTGTTTCTTGAGATTCTGTATTGTTTATTTCTGCTTTAATCTTTATTATTTTTCTTCTTCTGCTGGTTTTGGGCTTTCTTTGCTGCAGTGTTTTTGGTTCCTTTAGGTATGAGGTTAGGTACTGTATTTGGGATCTTTCTTCCTTCTTGAGATAGGCCTGGAGTGCAATGTATTTTCTTTATAGGACTGCATTTGCTATATCCCAAAGGGTTTGGACTGTTGTGTTTTCATTTCCATTTGCTTCCATATATTTTTAAATTTCTTCTTTAATTTCCTGGTTGACCCATTCATTCTTTAGTAGTATGTTATTTAACCTCCATGTATTTGGAGGCTTTCCAAATTTTTTCTTGTGGTTGATTTCAAGTTTTCATAGCATTGTGATCTGAAAATATGCATGGTGTGATCTCAATCCTTTTATATTTGTTGAGGGCTGTTTTGTGACCCAGTATGTGATCTATTTTGGAGAATGTTCCAGGTGCACTTGAGAAGAACGTGTATTCTGCTGCTTTTGGATAAAAAGTTCTGAATATATCTTCTAGGTCTGTCTGGTCCAGTGTATCATTCAAAGCCATTGTTTCCTTATTGATTTTCTGCCTAGATGATCTTTTCATTGTTGTAAGCTGAGTATTAAAGTCACCTACAAGTACAGTATTATTATCAATAAGTTTGCTCATGTTTGTGATTAATCAATTTATATATTTGGGTTCCCTCACATTGGGGACATAAACATTTACAACTGTTAGCTCTTCTTAATGGATTGACCTGTTAATTATGACCCTTTCTTCATCTCTTGTTACAGTCTTTGGTTTAAAACCTAGTTTGTCTGATATAAGTATGACTTCTCCAGCTTTCTTTTGACATCCAGTAGCATGATAGATGGTTCTCCATCCCTTCGCTTTCAATATGCAGGTGTCCTCAGGTCTAAAATGGGTCTCTTGTGGGCAGCATATAGATGGATCTTGGTTTTTTTATCCAATATGATACCCTATGTCTTTTGATTGGAGCATTTAGTCCATTTACATTCAGAGTGATCATTGAAAGATATGGATTTAATGTCATTGTGTTATCTGTAAGTTTCATGCTTGTGGTGATGTCTCTGGTCCTTTCTAGCCTTTGCTGCTTCCCACTCACAAAGTCCCCCTTAGGATCTCCTGCAGGACTGGTTTAGTGGTGATGAATTCCTTCAGTTTTTGTTTGTTTGGGAAAACCTTTATCTCTCCTTCTATTCTGAATGGCAGGCTTGCTGGATAAAGGATTCTTGGCTGCATATTTTTCCTATTCATCACATTGAAAATTTCCTGCCACTCCTTTCTGGCCTGCCAAGTTTCAGTAGACAGGTCTGCTACTACCCTTATGTGTCTACCCTTGTAGGTTAAGGCCCGTTTATCCCTAACTGCTTTCAGAATTCTCTCTTTATCTTTGTATTTTGCCAGTTTCACTAGGATATGTTATGGTGTTGACCTGTTTTTATTGATTTTGAAGGGTGTTCTCTGTGCCTCCTGGACTTAGATGTCTGAATCTTTCCCCAGAATAGGGAAGTTCTCAGCTATAATTTTGGAACAAAATATTAAAAGGACTTAGCCAAAGTTGACTTTAAATTGGAAACCTTAATATGAACTCATGGCTTTCTTTTTTAAAACTTTTATTATTTAAATTTCAAACATAAACAAAAGTTCAGAGAACAGTATAATGAATCTCTATGTACCCATAATCCAGTTTCAACAATTAACCAGACTTTTGCAAATCTTGTTTCATGTATTCCTTTATTATTATAAATTATATATAGAAATTATAAACTTATAGCTATTTATAAAACATTTGTTAAAAACAAATATTATTAATTTATAATTCTAAAATAATTTATGTTATTTTATTATTTTATAACTACAAATATATACAAAATATATATATTTCTTTTGGCTAGGGTATTTTGTGGTAAATCCCAGATAACAAAGTACTTTTTATTTTTATTTTTTTCAAATTCTTATTTAAATTCTAGCTAGTTAGCATATAGTGTAATATTTGTTTCAGGAGTAGAATTTAGTGATTCATCACTTACATATAACACCTAGCGCTTATCACAAGAGCCGTTCTTAATACCCATCACCCATTTAGAGGACTTTTTAAACCTGAGCACAATACCATTTTCACACCTAACAAAAGTAATAATTCTTTAGTATAGCTAATAACAGTCCATGTAGAATTTTCCCAAATTATTTTAAAATGTCTTTTAACAATTCCTTTGAGCAAGTGAAGATCCAGACTTTGCCTATGCATTATATTTGATTGAAATGTCTCTTAAGTCTCTTGTTCTTGATCACTTTCTTCTCCCTATTTTTTTCATGGCTTTTATTTGTTGAAGAAACTGAGTCTTTTATCTTGTAGTATTTTCTAACCTCTTGGTGGTATAAACCATGTTTCTCTATTCTCTGTATTTCCTACAAATGGGTATTTCATGGTAGTGAGATCTGGAGAATTGTTCAAGGTTCAATTTTTTTTTTTTTTTTTTTTTGCAAGAATATTTCCTAGAACACCACATGAGGAGGCACTTGACATTGGGTTTCCTCTCTTGACAATATTAAGATTGATCAGTGGGATCAGTGTATCAGCCTGAATTGTCTATTAGAAAGCTCCCTTTTAGCTTTTCACCTGATGGTTTTAGCAACTGTTGATGATCATCACCTAGATTTATTGGTTTATAAGAGGTTACAAAATGGTGACATGCTAATTTTATCATTCATTCCTCTGTAATTATTAGCTGAAATAAAGAACTTTCCCTCATTATTGTTTAATATTTATATTTATTTCAATCCTTTGTTATTATTGGTTTTTTAATGCTTAAATTGCTTCATCTTTGACTTGTGAGAGCCCCTTCATGTTGGGTCCTGTGTCTTTTAATACCACTCACTAGCCTCTAATACCTTTCTTGCTTTCTGACACAAGATGTCTCTATCTGACTTATCTTATACATTTCCTACCCCAGTCCTTTCTCCAAGGAGCCCTTGCTTCTTTTAGTGGGAAATAGTATGTAAAAAACACAATCCGGGCACTATGGGGGTGGTCATTACTTCTGGATTATCATGACTTCTAGGCCTTATCAGTGGACACAGATAGGAGGTATATATTTTTAGAAAGAAAAATCATGGTTTGTACTGATATTTTCAATTCAAAGTTAAGACTACAATGTTTTTGCTTCTTTAAATTTAGACTTGTGCCTCTTTTACCCTGAAATTATGACATTAACCTAATTACTTATTTACTTGAGCCTGCAGATCTATGTGTGTGTGCATAAAATAGTTGTCAAGTAAGACTGCTGAATCTTAGCTAAGATTTTGTTTATATCAGTTTGCTAATATTTCATTTAGAATTTTTCACCTATGGTCATAAATGAGGTTGATCTGTTGCAGGGAGTATGGCCAGAGTCGCAAAAGATGAGTCCACAAACAAAATGCAGTTAAGTGAAGGTCCTCATACTCAAGTCGGAATGAGGCCCCACTCCAGAATGAAGCCCCTTTTTATTAGGATAATTGCTAAAGGCTACATGCATAAAGTCATCTAAGCAAGTATAGTAATCAACTTAATGGTTTTGCTTTTCAAGGTTGAATTTCAGGATGATTGTTTTTTATGATACTAGGAAGGGTCAGGTGTGAAGGAGGATCTGGCCCTGGACAGTGTTAATAGCTCTAGGTGGTCCTTGTTCCTTCCCGTGCAGCTGCTTTCAGCTGTGTAAACATGTCCTAAGGCCTTGCACCTTCTCAAGCCTTTTCCTTTTGAAGTCTTTTCCTTTGATAGTTCTCTCCTGCATCTCCCACATCTCCCCCTTTCTCTTTCATTTGGCAAAGCTGGAGGGCAAAGACAGAGGCTTGTGAGGCATATTCGTGGCTTGTCATTGTCCTCTTCTCTAGACTAGGTATATGCCAAGTAATAAGACAAAGATTAATATAAAATACTGATTGCAGAAAAGCTTAACGGTTTTATATAATTCACTGGATTCAATTCTGAGATTCGATTAGTTATCTCAGATAGAGAAGGAGCACCAGAAAGCATCTCAAGTTTATTTTTGAACGTTTCATAAATGTCCTTTTGCAATTGGGCTAGATCAGCGGAGGTATTACCTTGATTAAGAAGGTGTCGATGCACCAGGTCCGATGATATCTTGGATTGATTATATACATGGGGAGTGATACAAAAAGTGGTTATCTTCCAATCACATTGAAGCCTTACCTGTTATTGTAAACTAATCAATTGATCTCCTAGAAAAAGAACAGCATGTTGCAAGTCAGATAATTGGCTCTCTGTTCGGTTAATCAGTCAGCCATTGGCTGTTCCACAGCCTTTCTGACTCTTGATGCCAGTTTTGTACAAAGTGGGTAGTTTGTATAGTCTGGTGTAGTGCAAAACTGGCTGTGGCTGCTGTAGCTGTAATAGCTATAATCCCAAGTAGAGCAGTTACCAGTAAAGCTACAAACCATTGGGTGCGATGTAAGACACGTTTCAGTATTTTATCTAAGAGAAACATTTCAGGGGAATGTTGCCAAAACCGATCCATGATTACAGGCATCCAAACCCCACGTTGTGCCTTAAGGATGTATAAGCTTTGTTTTTCCTGGTTAAAAGACATAGTAGAATTAAGACAAGTATAAAAGGAGCAATTATGGCAAGTAAGAAGATGGTTATCAGGGTCCCAATGAGGCATACCCAACATAAACAGAAACATAAACAGAAAAGGAAGTCTGACACATGCTTGAATTTTATGAGTCTCATTTAATCTAAAAGAGATGGAGAATTTATTTGAAACATTCATTAAGTAGCCTTTCCAAGCAGCCATGCCTCATAATCCAGTACCAGTTTTCCAAAGTTCTGAATGAACTGGCCCATCAGGTTAATGTGGACTGGGGGAGAGTCATCCCTCCTTCACGCCATACAGTGGGTTCAGATGTTATATCTGAAACAATGTCGTCTTGATATCGATGCCATTAGAGCTCTTTTTTGGAGTATTTGGTCTGAGCAGAGCCTACAGAGGCCCAATCAATGGGCCTCCTTTGGAAGTATTTAGAAGAACTCTACCAGCCTCTCCTCTACAGAGCTCCCAATTAACCCATTCCTCAGGATTTATGTTTTTTTTTAATTGACATTGAGGCAATTTAGGAGGGTGATTGTATGTAATTTTTGACTTCTCATGGAGACTCCCTGTAGTAAGTGCAATTTTTTTTGCTATCCATGCCTGTGAATGAAATGTAACACAGTGGTCGCCTGTTCCAAAGCATATAGGTGGCCCATCTGCGCTTACAGAGTATTCAGGGATTACCTTTCTTGCTCTTGTTCAGTTTGGAAGGGTAGGTTAAGACTGGCTCCTTCCATGAACTCTATCATCATTGCTAATAGGAATATCCCAGGCTAGGAGTGTTATGCTGTCAAACATAGGTGTTTTAAGGAGATGAGGCCAATATGGACATTGAGCTTGGCCTGGACAAATGAGGGCAAGGAGTATAATCAGGCTTACACATATTGAATTTTTGTTAATGGCAGAAATCATGGCCATCAGATGCAAATTAAGGGTATATGCAATATCATTCTGTTGTAAGAGAATGCTGGCCTGGTTAGACAGGCATTCAAGGCTTCCCCATGTTATGTTAGGGGCAAGGACTTGGCGTTTGTAGAGTGGCTTCAGGATGAGTCCATCAAGAGGCTTGTTCCATCTTGAAGAAGGGGGCCAGTGGCCGTTTACTCAGAGTCATTTTCTGGATGTTCTGGCTTACTGGAAGATATTCTGGGGGTCTCCATGATGCCATGGTAAGGCTTTACCAAAAGTGAGGGAACCCACAGAAGTCTGGAATCTGAAAGAACACAAGCATGTCCTCGACCCCAGGTGAGAAGTTTCATGGGCCCAGTCCGTGTGGGCCCCCCTTCAGGTGTTTTGCATAGCACCATAGGGTGAGAGGGTTTATCTTATTCTGAAGAATGTCACTCAACTGCAGTTAGTCCTTGAGGATTAAGATTTAAAAAGTTAAGAGTAATCATAGCATGATCAAGAAGGAGCTGAGGTTGTAATGCAGACAGCCAGGGGTATCTCCCCCTTTTTGTTTTTTAATAGGTTTTTGAGCGTAATATATGCTCATTTTATAATTGTTTGGCCTTGTGGATTATAAGGAATGGATAATTCCAACCAAGGCTTAAGTAAGACAACTTAAAACGGTGTGTTGTTTTGTTGTTTTACCCTTTATGGTAAAATTATATTTATTTGTTTGCTTATTTATTATCATTAATAAAAATGTATTTTTTCTGTGGTTATCGTAGGATGCATTAATTTTATTTTTGTTCAGTGGTAACTTACATATTGATCATTGGCATTTGAGGAAGGGGGCTAAAGGGCTCAAGTTAAGGTCTGTTCCCCTGTCTTTTTCAGTAATGTTTATATAAATAATGTTTTAGCCATGTGGATATCCATTTGAGACATGCAAAGGGCTAAGTTTAGTAAAATGGCTCCCATGTATCTTAGTAAAAGCCCTTTACATATTCTCCATCTTTCATATGACATAGGCATCCATTCCTCTGCTAAACAGGAACAACATAAATGTGGAGGATTTGGAGGCCGGCACCAAGGGTTTTGCCATCATTTCCCCAGACTTTGGATTAAAGGAGGAGGAATTTTAATCTTAACCTTGTATACTTTTAAAATCCGTTTATTTTAACTTTAGTTTGGGTTGACTACACATAAAATTTCTTTTTAAAGATTTTTCTTCATGAACTTTCTATCACTTTTTTTTGCATTTAGATTTTGTCCCAAGCCATTTCTCTCCAAATAACCAGCTCTCATTTAGGACAAAATTACTTTCTTTTTTTTTTTTAACTTTTAATAAAAATATATTTCCATTTCTTATATCTTTCTTTTATATCTCCTACTTTTCTACATATAGAGTTGCTTTTCTTATTTTTAGCAGTTTTAACTTCATGTAGCAAAATTTTAACTCTTAGAAACCTTAGTCTCCAGTGAAAACTAAGTAGTTACCAATTGTGAACTCTATGTTTTATCAGAATTTTCTTGAAGGGCAAACTTATGAATCCATTAAGCACAAGGCATGTTTTATAACAGTTCAAATATCCTGAGTTTTTTGCAACAAGTCAAAAGCACAGACCTACATCTAGTAATTAGTGCTTTAGCTTTTTATCTCATTAGCTATCCAATGAATTTAATATTAATTTATCATGCAAGCAAAACTTTAACGTTTTAGGTTACTAAAGACATTGAAAGCTATCTTAACAATTACCCATGAAAAACTATGAGGCAAACTGTAATGCCTGAAGTTCCAAAACCTCCCACAAAAGACCACCAGAGTCGTAAGTCAAAGCCAAGCGGCAAGGGTCGTTTATTGCAGGTTCGAACCTGGTCCTCTGCGCACTCGTCGCCGGTGACACAAGAGGCCACGAATAGGGTTGGTATAGCGTTTTTATAGACAGAGACAAATAGCACAGGGGAGGTTTTTTACTTGTGGCGGGAGGAAGAAAGGGGGAAGGGGGTAGGTGAGGAATGTGCTAAGCAGGCAGGTTTACAGAAGCGAGAAATGCCGGTTAGTTTGTATACAATCACTCATTCCATTACATATCAGACTACATTTAGGAAGTTTTACAGCCCATTCTACAGCGGGTTACAATCAGGAAAGGTCTCACAATGCTCATAGCAAACAGCAAGCAAAACAGACTTCTCAGCAATTGTATTTCTTATCAAAGATCCATAATAAGCAGAAAAGAGAACCTAGCTTTAAACTAAGGCAGGGCTGTCATTTGGATTCAAAGCTGTTCCTTTCAAAACAAAGTTAACCATTACTTTAAGTCATCCTTTTGTTAACAGATTGGAACAGAGATAATGTGAGTTTATTCAACCCAGTGATTTATTCGACCTAGTACATCTTCGTAGAATAAAGTTTTATATTTAATGTTGATAACTTTAAAGACAGAGCTAACAAATTTAAATTAGTTTAAATATTAAATGTTTTACTTACCATTTAAATTCTGGGAAGTTTGTGATAACCTTAGGAAGTTATTATAAAGCATATCCTAAATAGGATTACAAATCATTATAAATCTTAACATTTTATTTATTTAACCAACGTGGCAATAAAAGACCCTAAAGGCAAATGTATAGCATTATATAGTTGTTAGCAAAACCTAGTTCCTTTAACATTGAGA
Source organism: Panthera uncia (assembly GCF_023721935.1). NCBI lineage: Eukaryota > Metazoa > Chordata > Mammalia > Carnivora > Felidae > Panthera > Panthera uncia. Next base: position 89,946,313 of record NC_064811.1, on the reverse strand, counting down.
AGTTTTACCTAAGCAATCAAAGACCTGATAAAGATGAAACCTAAAGCTTTGGTTTTTTGGCAAGGAGGAAAAAAAAAAAAACAAAAAACAACCTTTGTTTACATTGTCTTATCAAGAGCAGAACAGTACAAGAAACTTTGTTTTTTGAACAGAGAGAAAAGTGGAATTTTAACCTTATACCAGTATACTTTTAAAATTCCATTCATCTCAACCTTAGTAGAATAAAGTTTTATAATTTAAAAGACATGCCTATCTTAATAATATTTTATCTGTGTTTTCTTAAAAGTTTACCATTGTTAATTTCTTCCTGTGGAACCAATGAGGAAATTTAAAGTTTTTTTTTTTTTAACGTTTATTTATTTTTGAGACAGAGAGAGATAGAGCATGAACGGGGGAGGGTCAGAGAGAGAGGGAGGCACAGAATCTGAAACAGGCTCCAGGCTCTGAGCAGTCAGCACAGAGCCCAACGCGGGGCTCGAACTCACGTACCGCGAGATTGTGACCTGAGCCGAAGTCGGACGCTTAACCAACTGAGCCACCCAGGCGCCCCAAGGAAATTTAAAGTTTAAGGAGGCTTTTTGTTTTGTTTTTTTTTGTTGTTGGTGGTTTTGTTTTGTTTTGTTTTGCCTTTTGACAGCTGGTACATCCTCACCTCTAAGAAGAGGTGAGGTGTCGCTGCCGAGAGGCCTGAAGGCAGACAAAGGCTCAGAGGGCAAACCATTGCTAATAATTTGGAGAACTTTCCATCTTTTTCTGTGTTGTGGAAAAGTTTAAATAACAGAAGAATAATCTTTCCTAAGAAAGTTAGTAAAACTTAGTGTCTTTGTCTTAAGACATTTAGTGTCTTAAAATCTTTAACTTTTCTATTTCTTCTTGGCTATTAATTTATTTGAATTTTCTTTCCTTGAAAGTTTTATCCAAATCTTCAGATTATTTGATAAGTTGCACATGCCTTTATCACTTAAGGTTCTAAGTGACAAGCCTCCAGACCAACTCTGGTTAACTATAGTAAAAGAAAATTCATTTGGAAGATAATAGGATATTCACACTATTGATAGGAGGCTACAAACTAGGCTTAGCAAGTAAGGATACTCAGGAAGGCCAAAAGAAATCACAGGAAACTTGTCTTACAACTAACAGCTAAAACGTCTGACGGGTACAAGGCTGCTGCTGTTGTTGCTGCTTTAGTAAAGAATTCCCAATTGGTTCTTCTGTTCTCCTGTCATTTAACTCAGGATCCAAACACCAGGGAGAAAGATTCTTTGATCAATACCTGGTCTGTAAAAGGGAATGGATTTCTTAACTTCCATTTTGGAAAGCAGGTGACTAGAATTACTCTCCCACCAAAACAACCCATAATAGAAGAAAGATAATTCCACAAAGAAAATTGGGAACCTATTATGAATACAAATGGATGTTGTTGAAAGGGCGGGCCTACGCCGGCTGACTCCATCTTGTTCTGTGTCCTTCACCTTGACCGCGCCTCCTCCCCTTGAGTAACCCCCCCCCCTCACCTGCCTAACAGGACTCGGACCCTTCCCCAGCCAATTGGCTGAGGCCATAGCCTAATTACCTCACCAACTGCCCCTAGGCCCCAATAAAACCTTTGTCCTTTTGAGACTCGCTCTCTCTCCCTGGAATCTCACCGCTGCGGTCGGTGCAGGTAGGGGATTGAGCTCAAGCTAGCTCGAATAAAGGCTCTTTTGCTTTTGCATCGGACTCGGCTCCCTGGTGGTCTTTGGGGATCACGAATTCTGGGCATAACATTTGGGGGCTCGGCCCGGGATCCCCAAGACCCCCGAGGGACCCCCGACCCGGAGAGCCTGACTGGCCACGGTTAGTGTCTGTCTGTTTGTTCTGTCTTTTCTGTGTGAGCTCATTTAATTCTGGTAGTGCCCGACGCGGTCTAAGTGGACGCACTGGAGGACCACAGGCCGGGAGTTTCGGAAGACATTCCGATTCTCCCTTCTGGAGGGAGGGAGACCCCTCAAAGGTCTGAGATGAGGCGGGTTGCTCCCGCTGGTCGGCGTGAGGCCGTTGTCTTTGGAGGGACGTGGAATCCCCTCATCGGTTTTGGAGGGACGTGGAATCCCCTCAAATGTCTAAGCTAGCTTTCAGTTTTGCTTCCATGGAGTTGGAAGACTCTAGGGGCCCTCTGTCTGTTTTTGTGTTTCTCTGTTTTGTTTTGTGGACTTACTGGACGGACGTTATGGGACAGACTCAGACTACTCCTCTAAGTATTATGATTGATCACTTTAAGGATGTGAGGGGAAGAGCTAACAACCTCAGTGTGGAAGTCTGAAAGGGTCGGTGGCAGTTTTTTTGTTCTAGCGAGTGGCCAACTTGTCGGATGGCCACCAGAGGGGACCTTCGACCTCCCTACCATCCACCAAGTCAGGAGTATCATGTCTCGGCCTAAGACGGGCCATCTTGATCAGCTCCCTTACATTATCACTTGGCAGGACCTGGTAGAAGACCCACCCTCTTGGCTTAAGCCCTTCCTAGCCCCGATCCCTCCGGAGCCAAAACCCATTCTTGCTTTGCAGGGGACAAAGAAGAAAAGTCTTACCCAGCCTTCAGCACCCCTCTACCCTGTCCTACAGGGGGGTACTGAAGAAGAATTAATTTTTCCTCCCCCGTATAACTCCTCTGGGATGCCGGAAGAACACCATCCTCCCCCTCCAGGGGAGGCAGACGCTGTTCCGAGAGCGGGAGGCGGAAACGCTCCAGTGGGAAGCCCGCCCTTTACCAGACAAAGGGCTCAGAAGGAGCAATCAGCCTCCGCCGCCAACTCCACTATTCTGCCCCTGCGAGCCACCGAACCCCCAGATGCGGAGGGGAATCAGCCCCATCACTATTGGCCTTTCGCCACTAATGACCTCTACAATTGGAAAGCTCAGAATCCTAAGTTTTCCGAGAAACCGGCAGGGCTTATTGATTTATTAGACTCTGTTCTTTTTACCCATCAGCCCACGTGGGACGATTGCCAGCAGCTTTTGCAGGTCCTGTTCACGACTGAAGAAAGAGAAAGAATCCTCAATGAGGCCCGAAAACTAGTTCCGGGCATAGACGGTAATCCCACCACCATCCAGGCTCAGATAGATGCCTCCTTCCCCTTAACTCGGCCCCAGTGGGATTTCAACACGGCAGAAGGTAAGGAGAGGCTCCAGGTCTACCGCCAGACTCTAATGGGGGGTCTCCGAATGGCTGCTAGAAAGCCAACCAATTTGGCCAAGGTAGGAAATGTACAACAGGGAAAAGATGAATCTCCAGCTGCCTTTTTAGAACGGATCATGGAGGCAATCCGTACCTATACCCCCATGGATCCAGAGGCTCCGGAAGGCAAGGCAGCTGTTATCATGGCCTTTGTAAACCAATCAGCCATAGACATTAGGAGAAAATTACAGAAAATAGATAGACTAGGAGAAAAAAGTCTGCAGGACTTACTGGTGGTAGCCGAAGAGGTATATAATAACCGGGAGCCTCCTGAGGACAAGCAGGCTCGCGCCATGGCGGCTGCCAGCAGTAAGCAGACTCGAGACCTGGCCAGAATACTACTAGCTATCACTGCTGACTTCCCCGAGGAACGAGACCGCTCTCTCCGGCAGCTGGCAGACGACGCAAGAAAAGGTAAAGGAACCACCAAAGGGGGGAAGCAGAGGCTGCAGAAGGATCAGTGCGCATACTGCAAGGAGATAGGGCATTGGGCCCAAGATTGTCCAAAAAGGGCTGGCGGGAAGGGAAGCAAGACTGATCGAGTAAAAGTCCTAGAGCTAGATGAACTAAGTAATTAGGGGAGTCGGGGTTTGGACCGTCTCCCCGAACCCAGGGTAACTCTTAAAGTGGAGGGGACCCCTGTTGACTTCCTTGTCGACACCGGAGCACAACATTCGGTCCTCCACACCCCACAAGGAAAACTAGCCAGCAAGAAGTCCTGGGTACAAGGGGCAACTGGTATGAGCCAGTAGTCATGGACTACCCAAAGAACAGTAGATTTGGGAACGGGCCGGGTATCCCACTCCTTTATGGTAATACCAGAATGCCCCTACCCGCTGCTAGGATGGGACTTACTGACCAAGATTGGAGCTCTTTCAGACAAGGGGGGCCTCAGGTCACCGATGGCAAGGGCCACCCATCCAGGTCCTGACCATGAAACTGGAGGATGAATACCTTCTCCACCAGGAGGCGCTCCCGAGAGAGGATAATATAGACAGATGGCTACAAGAATTCCCCTCTGTTTGGGCAGAGACAGGGGAAATGGGACTAGCCGCTCACAGGACCCCAGTCCTGGTAGAGCTCAAGCCAGGAGAGAGTCCGGTAAGGATCAAACAATACCCCATGTCTCAGGAGGCCTGGAAGGGGATCCAGCCACACATCCGGAGACTACGAAGCCTAGGGGTACTAGTTCCTTGCCAGTCTGCCTGGAACTCCCCCCTACTGCCGGTCAAAAAGCCTCACACAAATGACTACCGACCGGTACAAGACCTCCGGGAAGTAAATAAGAGGGTCGCGGACATACACCCAGCTGTTCCCAACCCATATACTCTCTTGAGCTCCTTGGCGCCCTCCAGGGTCTGGTATACTGTACTAGATTTAAAGGACGCCTTCTTCAGTCTGCCGCTGGCACCCCAGAGCCAACCCTTGTTCGCCTTCGAGTGGCATGATCCGGAGGAGGGCTACAGTGGGCAACTCACCTGGACACGGCTACCTCAGGGATTCAAAAATTTACCCACCATCTTCGACGAGGCACTACATGAGGACCTGGGTGAGTACAGAAAGGAGCACCCTGGCCTCACCCTTCTACAGTACATAGATGACATCCTGATTGCTGCCAACACGGCCAAAGACTGTGAGCGAGGGACCCAGGACCTGCTGGCTACCCTGGGGGCCTTAGGGTACCGGGCATCCGCGAAGAAGGCTCAGATATGCAGGGAGAGGGTAAGTTACCTGGGATATACCCTGGAGGGCGGACAGCGGCGGTTATCAGATGCCAGAAAAGAAACTGTCCTAAAGATTCCTACTCCCACCTCCCGAAGAGAAGTGAGGGAATTCCTAGGATCAGCCGGCTACTGCCGCCTCTGGGTTCCAGGTTTTGCTGAGATCGCCAGGCCCCTATATGAAGCTACCAAAGAGGGGAAAACATTTAAATGGACTGAAAAAGAAGAAACTGCCTTTAATCAGTTAAAAAAGGCCCTCCTAAGTGCCCCAGCCCTGGGCCTACCAGACATTACGAAGCCCTTCCACCTCTTTGTAGATGAACATAAGGGAATAGCAAAAGGGGTTCTAACTCAAACCTTAGGCCCCTGGAACCGCCCAGTGGCTTACCTGTCCAAGAAACTAGACCCAGTGGCTGCCGGCTGGCCGCCATGCCGAAGAATTATTGCGGCAACAGCACTCCTAGTTAAGGACGCAGACAAACTGACCCTAGGACAGGAGATCTGGATCACAACCCCACACGCCATTGAAGGGGTCCTGAAACAGCCTCCTGATAGATGGATGAGCAACACACATGTGACTCATTACCAGAGCCTCCTACTCAACCCTCCACGAGTGCGGTTCCACCCCAGTGCAGCCCTCAATCCTGCAACCCTGCTGCCCGACCCTGACCTAGGTGCTCCACTACATGACTGTGCGGGAATTCTGGAACAAGTACATGGATTCCAGACGGACCTGACCGACCGGCCCCTCCCCAATGCCGAGGCTACTTGGTTCACTGATGGCAGCAGCTTTGTGCGAGACGGACACAGGTATGCAGGTGCAGTGGTGGTCACCAAAACGGACACCGTATGGGCAGAGGCTCTACCCTCTGGAACGTCAGCCCAGCGAGCAGAGCTCATAGCCCTCACCAAGGCGCTGATGCTGGGAGCTGGAAAACAGCTTAACATCTACACAGACAGCCGTTATGCATTTGCCACAGCTCATATGCATGAGGCAATTTATCAGGAGAGGGGGTTACTGACGGCAGAAGGACGGACTATAAAAAATAAGCAGGAGATACTTAACCTGCTTACGGCCTATGGCTTCCTGCCAAGCTAGCCATTATCCACTGCCAAGGGCACCAAAAAGCTGATAACCCAGTAGCTAGAGGTAATCGAAAGGCTGACCAGGCAGCCAAGGCAGTAGCCCTTACTTCAGTCCCCACCATGACCATACAACTACCGGACCTGGGAGACCCAGTTTTACCAGACCAGCCCAAATACTCCCAGGAGGAGTTACAGCGGATCAAGAAACTCCCCATGGCCCAGGAGATAAATGGATGGTGGTATATACCTAACAAGGAGCTCATGCTGCCAGACCGGCTCAGAGTCTCAATATTAGAGCACATGCATCGGTCTACTCACATGGGGGCCTGAAAATTAAAAGACTTAATCCAACATGCCGGAATCAAGATTCACCAACAGGACACCAAAATAGAGCAAGTTGTATCTGCCTCCAAGACCTGCCAACTCACCAACGCGAGAGCCACATCAAATAAAAAAGGAACCAGGCTCAGAGGCACCAGACCAGGAGCCCAATGGGAAGTCGACTTCACTGAAGTCAAACCAGGAAAGTATGGTTATAAATATCTTTTAGTATTTACAGACACCTTCTCTGGCTGGGTGGAGGCATACCCAACCAAGCATGAAACGGCTCAGACGGTGGCTAAGAAGCTACTAGAAGACATCTTACCCAGGTATGGTTTTCCTGCCATGGTAGGATCAGACAATGGACCAGCTTTTATCTCGCAGGTAACACAGGCAGTAGCCAAGGCGGTGGGGGAAAACTGGAAATTATATTGTGCTCATAGGCCCCAGAGCTCAGGACAGGTAGAAAGAATGAATAGAACCCTAAAAGAGACCCTTACCAAATTAACCACGGAGACTGGCGGGGACTGGGTGACTCTCCTACCGTACGCCCTTTACCGGGTTAGAAACACTCCTTACACTCTGGGTTTTACTCCCTACGAGATCATGTTTGGCAGGCCACCCCCTGTTATTCCCAGCCTTCGAGCTGAACTTATTACTGAGTTTAAAGATCAAGAACTTTTTCTTTCCTTGAGAGGGCTCCAGAGGGCGCACGAGGACATTTGGCCACGCCTCCGTGCCATCTACGAGGCTGGCCCGACCCCGACACCTTATCAGTACAGGCCGGGAGACTGGGTCTATGTCAAGAGGCACCACCGAGAGACTCTCGAGCCGCGGTGAAAGGGACCCTACATCGTGGTGCTGACAAACCCCACCGCTCTCAAAGTAGACGGCATTGCGACCTGGGTCCATCACACCCACGTTCGGCCAGCGGACCCCTCCTCGATCCGGAAGGACTTCGTCACGTGATGGGCCGTCAGTCGGGACCAACACAACCCGCTCAAGCTCAAGCTACAGCACATTCGACCCACCTAATATTGGTAACTCTGTTAACTCTGCTTGTCATTGCTCATGCTGCTGGGAGTCCCCATGCCCCCCAAAACATCACCTGGCAGATCATAGACACCAGCTCGGGGACAATACTTAATCAGACCTTCCAGAGCCACCCCAGGGACACTTGCTTCCCAGAACTTTGCGTAAACCTCCAAACTCTGTTCCCCTTGTCACCATAAATGCAGCCGGTCCGATGATTGGGTCCCTAAGCTACATGACAAGGGGGGAATGAAAGGGCGGGCCTACACCAGCCGACTCCATCTTGTTCTGTGTCCTTCACCTTGACCGCGCCTCCTCCCCTTGAGTAACTGCCCCCTCACCTGCCTAACAGGACTCGGACCCTTCCCCAACCAATCGGCTGAGGCCATAGCCATTACCTCACCTACTGCCCCTAGGCCCCAATAAAACCTTTGTCCTTTTGAAACTCACTCGCTCTCCCTGGTATCTCACCGCTGCATCGGTGCAGGTAGGGGATTGAGCTCGAGCTAGCTCGAATAAAGGCTCTTTTGCTTTTGCATCGGACTCGGCTCCCTGGTGGTCTTTGGGGATCACGAATTCTGGGCATAACATTGTTAGCCCCCTAAAATTTTCCACTTCAATAGCTTTTCTCTTAAAATTGTTTTAGTCTCTGGCACCTGGGTGGCTCAGTTGGTTAAGCATCAGACTTCAGCTCAGGTCATTCTCACGGTTCCTGAGATCGAGGCCACATCACCCACATCAGGCTCTCTGCTGTCAGCACAGAGGATCTTTCCTCTGTCCCCCTATCTCTGCTTCTCCCCTGCTCATGTGCTCTCTCTCCCTCTCTCAAAAACAAACACTA